>NW_009698948.1:0-2910 GCF_000703405.1 Apaloderma vittatum | reverse complement strand
GGGCTGGGCACGGGGGTCCCCACGGGCAGAATTTGTGCTGAGGTTGGGAGCTCAAGGGCCCCCTGGCGTGGCGTGGTGGCCATATCCCTGATTATTTGGGGCCGTGATCTCAGCTCGGTGGCATCCCTCCACTCCTGCCAGTTCCTCTGTCCAGCTCTGGGAAGGATTGGGTTTCCCACAGACACGGCAGAAGCTCTGGGTGCTCTCCCCAGTCCAGTTTCGGTGTGGTGAGGGTACCGAGGTGGGTTATTGTCTGAGGGCCCCGAACCTGCCTCTGAAACCTCCACAGCTCTTTCGCCCCAAAACGTGGGCACCTTCCCTTGTGTGACATCCCTCAGGAGGCCCTGCCAAACATCTTTTTGGGTTTTCACCTCTTCTGGGCTCGTGATCCCCTGAGAAGCTGCTGCCTGGGGTTAATCACGTAGCAGCGTGGTTAAGCCCACGCGCATCCCACACGCTCAGTGCCGCCGGGTTTCTGCGCTCCCCACCCTGAAACACACGGAGGGGACGAGAGACGCAAGCAGGGGTGACAGCTCTGAAGCCAGCGAGCGGTGGCATCCAGGATGGGTGGTGGCACCTCCACGTGCTTGGTCCCACCACGCTGGAGGTGCTGGCTGGGAAGGAGCTCTGGGTGAAGCGTAAAAGTCTGAAGCAGGAGAAATAAATTGTGTCTCTGACGGGATAGCATTATTACGAGGTGTGGCCGGACAGTTTCTTCTGGCCTTGCTGTCAAACCACCGCTGAAACCTTCCCCGAGGCAGCGACGGAGGCTGCTAGGAGCCGCTGCCCTTGGCGGAGGAGCGGCGTGTCTCCGTGCAGGGGACAGGAGATCCAGGGTGGCTTTGCCGCGCGCCAGCCGGGTCCCTGAGAGCACACAGCGGGAATTTTCTGTGTTTCAGGGCAGGGTATTAACTGCTGCCCTCGGGGACGTGGGCATTAGCGCAGGGGGACGCGGGCTCTGCAGCTGGGAGGCAGCGAGGACAAGTGGTCGCCGAGCTGGGGAGCCTAAGCTGGTCAGTGATGTCCTTCCTGCAAACGCCGCAAACGTCTTGAACCTCCCATGTCACAGCCCTCAAACGGTGTCAGGGGCTATCCCAGCTCTGGAGCTGAAGATATGGCGAGCGTTTTTTTAGGGTAGACCTCAAGAAAAATGCATTTTTCCTGGCAGGTCAGGCTGGTCCGGGGGTAGATGACATGAGGGGTGTCATGTCCCGCGGTGGTGAGCAACACCTGAGGATGTTCGCTGTCGCTTGAGCCGCTTCGAGACCTGCAGAGAGCTGGTTTGCCAGGGTGCTCTTTGTGCACGTGGAGGAGCACCCCCAAAGGGCCATTGCTGGGACACAGACTCACTGAATCACCAAATCCTTTAGGCTGGAAAAGATCCTTACGATCATCGAGCCCAACCATTAACCTAACAGTGCCAACCCACGTCCCTAAGTGCCACATCTACATGTCTTTAAATACCGAGATCTTAAATAAACACGATGACCCGGCTGCAGCGATCTGAAGTGACAGCGGGTGTCCTACTGCTCCCATCCTGACTCCCCAGCCTACAAGGAGCAGGTGGGGTTCTTCCTGAGCAGCGAGCAGCTCACCCACCTAATCACAGATCTCCCGAGGGAGGCCAAGGCACCTTCCAAAAAGGGTTGGGGCAGGTGGGGGAAGAGAAGGGGTCACCTAGTGGAAAGCAGGACGTCCTTGGCTCTCTCCCAACGGGGAATGCTGGAGCCTGCGCTGTTCCTGCCCTCTCTGGAATGCAGCAGATGACCAGACTTAGGTTTGCTGCCTTAAAACCCAAAGTCTTATCCCAGTTAGGAAAAACAAACATTGGTAACACTCCAAAGATCCTGACTCACATCTACTTTCTGTCCTCTGTTAGAAGCACAGTTTGTGCTGGAATAAAACAACACTCTCCAAACACGGGACCGTTTCAAAGGTACTGTCAGGACCCCACCACAAATGAAGTGTGAAAACCGACCGCGCGGCTTCAGCTGTGTTGACTTTATTTAGAGTAAACGCCACTCCTCGCGGGCTGTATCGCAAATCCCCTGCACTTCTAGCAGCAGAGACTTCATGCTCCAACCCCCTTGGATGAGTTTATTTTCAATGCTTTGGTGGAGATCCTGGCTTTCCCTCGGTTTCTTGCCAAGAGGTCACAACAGCTCATCTACACTTGGAGCAGCCGCATTGCTCTTACTTCATTTTCATAAACGTTGAGGATCACTCCAGGCAGAGCTGATCGTTCAGACCCTGTTGACGCCCAAGGGTTTGTACTCGTAGGGAATGAGCTGCTGCCAGAAGCCATTGTTGGGTCGTACGATGGGATGGCAGGTGGACACCTGCCAAGGACATCCAGTGGTGCTTCAGGAGACAGGCCAAGCAGGTGGTGGGGACCTGCACGTCCCGTCAGCGTCCCAGCCCACGTGTCCCCACGCCGTGGATCTTGGCTGCTGTGGGGTCAAAGCAGACGGAGATACAGGCAGGGTGTCCATCATGAGGACGCGCAGGTACTCGGTGTCAGGACGGAGGGTGTCCTTCACCTCCAGGGAGATAGATGGTGATGGAGGGTGAAGAGAAGGAATCGGCTGTAGGCAGCCACCATGTCATTAGGGTAGGGGTTGGAGGTGATTTGGGGTGCCAGGGCAGGGTCAGGAGGGCTCCCGGCGCCACCGCCATTGGGGCATGCTGGCTGTGACTGGAAATACCTGTGGAAATACACCCAGTGCTGTGCCTTGCTGTGTCCCAGCCTGCTTGGGGGATCAGCGGGAGGTGGGGGAGCCAGGCTGGCCCCGCCATGACAACCAGTGCCGTGCTCACAATGGCAGAGGGCAGCAGTGCCATGGAGGAGCAGGGTGACACGCGGCCTCGTGTCACCTTCTTCCCACCACCCCAGAGCCGGCATCCCGGCGG
>NW_009698947.1:0-327 GCF_000703405.1 Apaloderma vittatum | reverse complement strand
TCTTTGTCGGGAGAAAGATGGGTGCATCTCCCTCTCTCAGGGAGGAAAAGCAGCAGAAGCCAGACCTGCCTGTGCTGAGCCACGTACACAGGACCATGGCACTGGCCCAGCAGATGCCCCTTAGGAAGGTGCCAAAAGTGCACAGGCCTACATTTGCCTCTCTCGGTCATGCTCGTGAGGAATGCACTTCAGCCAAAACCAAACCACCAGCCCGTTCACAGCTGGACCGTCGGGGAGTGGAACATCTGCCTTATGAGGAAAGGCTGAAGGAGCTAGGTCTCTTTAGCTTGGAGAAGAGGAGGCTGAGGGGTGACCTCATTAGTGTTT
>NW_009698946.1:0-8584 GCF_000703405.1 Apaloderma vittatum | reverse complement strand
ATTGTTCTATGATTCTATGATTCTATGAAACCGATGCAGCTGCATGGGGCTTCCTTGCCAGCAGCCCTGGTTAAACCACGACAGGACCCTCCACCAGCTTTGTTTCTCCACTTGGGACAAGCTCCAGCGTCTCAGTGCCATCACCTGGCCCCATCAACTTGTGGATGCCTAAGTGGGGCAGCAGGTCGCGAACCATTTCCCCCTGGATTATGGGGGCTTCATTCTGCTGCCTGTTGCTGTCTTCCTGACCTCCTGAAGACTTAGCTGAAGAAGGCATTAAGTACCTCAGCCTCTTCTTCATCCTTAGTCACTCTCTCCGCCCCCACATCCAGTAAAGGATGGAGATGCTGCTTAGCCGTGCACAAACTCACAACACTCCTGCAGTCCTCTTGCGTTGGCTGTCCCTCCTTCCAAAGTTCAGACACTTGCTTTTTTCCCCTGTCAAGTTCCAGTCAAAGCTCCCTGTTAAGCCAGGCCAGAGTCAATCCCCTCCAGCTCACCTCTAAGAAGCACATGAGGACAGTCTGCTCCTGTGCCTCCAGCAGTGCCTTCAACAAGAATGTCCAGCCTTCCTGCACTCCTTTGCCCTTCAGGACTGCCCTCCAAGGGAGTCTTGCAGCCAGGCACCTCTGGAGGCCAGAGTCCACCCTAGGCAAGGCCAAGGGGATAGTTCTGCTGATCACGCTCCTTCATTCTCCCAGAATCAAAAACTCTTTCTGTTTTGTGACTGCTATGCCCTCTCCGGAAGGGAACAAGGGACCCCTGGTTACACAGGACATGGAGAAGGCTGAGGTAGTCAAGGACTTTTTTGACTTGGTCTTCAGTGGTAAGGGCTCACACGACCAGGCACAGACAAGCACTGGGAGACAACAGTCAATTTTATTAGCTCTGACATATGGAAACTAACTCTACAATTCACAGGGAGTTATAAAGAGGTATGTTTATTCGTCACTGGGTGCAAGGGGATTTCTCCTCAAAGCTTGCACACCATTTGGTCAAGTATACAGATATTTATTACACAAAAGCATACATACTCATGAGGGTAGGCTGGGTTAGTTCTAAGACAAGCGTGCTGGGCCTCCTCCTCTTGCCGCATGTGCAGTGCCGTCTGGTGATCGTGGGC
Organism: Apaloderma vittatum; assembly: GCF_000703405.1. NCBI lineage: Eukaryota > Metazoa > Chordata > Aves > Trogoniformes > Trogonidae > Apaloderma > Apaloderma vittatum. The sequence goes on along the minus strand of NW_009698946.1, from coordinate 7,461 downwards.
CGGGGTTTTCTGGAGGAAGGCCTGTAGTCCCCCTCCTCATCACCGTGTTCTTTGGTGAAGTATAGCCCGTATTCCCTTGTTCTTGTTGACAAGCAACGTCTGCAGTCTTGAGGCACCCTGTGCCCGTTTATCTCACGGTGGCCTTGGATTCCATTCTCGGAGATCAGTCTCGCTCAAAGCATCATAATGTGCGTACGGACCCATCTCACAATGCAACTATTACATTCTAGTTCATTGTTCAGCTGCTTGTTAGAAGGCTTTTAGCTAGCAAATTTCCATCGGGCCCTTACAGACAATACATTTCCCACTATTATGTCTGTATGAGCGCTAGCAGCTCCTATTTTCTAAGTTCTCTTGTGACAGAAGGTTAGTATCTTTCTAAAGTATTTGCTGCATTGGTGATGTCTGACTAAAAGCTTTTCCTTCTCCATATCAGCTCGGGGCCAGGTGCCATGTCGGGGGACGCTCCAGGTGCTGGCAGCGGAGCACTGCTAATCGTCGTCCTCCATGCACAGCAAGGTGCAGGAGAATAAATTCCTACATGTTGATGTATGGACAACTTCTTATAGCTCCCTTTCTGTAACCCCATCCTTGTCTTTTATTCATGCATGGTTTCCACTTACTACTTTACCTCCAAATTTAGAACCCATGCAGCAAGAACATTTTATAGCATAGGCAATACAAATAAAGAGACGTTTTCTCAGGTTCCCTCCAATTTCACGTTTTTCTGGATCCTTTTCCCTCCTTGGGCTGACAAAAGCTATCCCTGTAGTAACTGCAGCAATTTTTTACCACAAAAACTGGTGCTTAGGGAAATATCTAATGTTCATTTGGACTTAATTTAGAAACTGCCTTTTTTTTTTAGGAAGGTGACAAAATCTCTAGGCAGAAAAAGTCAGTGAGGCCTTTTTAGTTACTGCAAATCGGCGCATGAAAACTAGTGCTAGAGCTACCTGGAAACTAATACTGGAGCTCTGTTCACCAGATCCAGCTCTTGGCACCTTGAGGAGAAGGCTGGGAACCTATAGTCCATGAGGAAGGAAACAGACCTCCAAAGACAGATTTAGGTCTCAGACTGGGCTAAGCCCTCTCTGAAGGTACCTTCCTGCCTCTTTTCACCGTGGAAGACAAATTTTGCCTAACATAGATTTATGCTCAGAGCAGACCTGGAAGCAGAGCTCAGGAAATGGACCAGCCACTCAGGTAACACAAGACTGAGCAGATCAAAGAAATGGGATTCTTCTTCCCCTTAATCATCCAGTTCTGTGGCAGTGAAAATAGTTCTTCTGGGCACTTGTTCATGCAGATGAGCAGACCTGGGGCAGCAGCTGGGGTCAACAAAGCACTCAGGTCATCAGGCAAGTTTGTCGTGATGGGACAGGTCCTGGGTTGACCTTGGAGGTCAACCGGCAGGTCAAGGTCAGGCCCTGTGGGGGTCAGATCCTGTCCTGGATAGCCAGGCAGGGCTGTGGGGATGTGCAGATGGGCCCTGTTGCAGCATCGCTGGGCCAGGGACTGACAGCCCTGGGGGGCTGAAATGAGGTCCTGGGATGTGAGCAGGGTGGGGGAAGGCCCCAGGGGAGGTCAGGCAGGGCCAGTGGGGCCTCTTACTGCCCTCAGGGCTTTGCAGTACCTTAGCTGTAAATATTCAGTGACTTCAGACGTCATTAAAACTAATGGGATGAGCACATACTTATTCATAATGTCTCTTGCCCTCCTGTCCAAAAAATTTAAAAGTCTGTTGCTGTAAGTATATCCTTGAAAACAGCTGTGAGAAGGGCTTGCTATGAAGAATCCAACCTGCAGTGCTGTAGGCTACTGCAATTACCTAAATCTTTACCACTGTTGCAAATTTCTCCCGTTTGTCAATGTCCTCATCCTGCCCAGCCCACAATATTTCATTATCATTGTCTTTGGTTTTGAGTATTCCACGTTGTTGCATTTGTGGCAGAAAGAATTCATTTAAAAGTCACATTAATTTTAAAGAAGACTTTTGCTCACAGATAGTCTGAATAATTAGCATCCAACAGTCTTCACTAATTTATTCTTGCTCCCTTACAATAAGCATGCAGACACTATGTAAACAGGAGCTCTATCAGAATGAATGATGCGGAGCTTAACATTTCCTTCCTCATGCACAACAGACAAATTCTCACTCCATAAATTGTTCCATTTGTAAATTATCTGGTAGCTTAATAAGTTTCAGAGCCTGAAGGGACTTCTGGCATCATCTAGCCTGTATCACCTCCTGTGTAACCACTGATGGACAATTTTATTCAGTGATTCCTAGTGAAGAAGAAATTATTTTCCCAAATTTATTGCAGTGGGAGATTGTAGAGGAGATCACTGTGAAATAAATAGTGTTTTGCCCTTAAAATTACTTTTAAAGGGAGATTTTCTAAGTGTATAAGTCACTAGTAGTTAAAGGCAGATTACATTTATAATAAATGAGAGATGTTATCAAAGGGATTTCAGGCTTCAGTCCACACAGGCACTAAGGAGCAAATAGCTTTAAACTTGTGAATTGTCTGATAGGTTTCCACAGGCTTCCTGCGTGTAAGAGCTTTGCTAGCTTAACCATCGCAAAAGCTAACAGAATACATTTATAAAACAGCATCAGTTGAGCTTTGGTGTGAACTAAGGCTCTAGAGCAGCGATAGCTGCACTGCAGCAAAACGGCTTCAAGGCAGGTCCGGAAACATTACCGTGTCTATATGTAACACCAAGATGATTTGAACTCGTCTCTGAGTATGGTGATCACTGGCTTAAGAAAACAGCCTTGATACATAACATTCCCACTTGAAAATTTTCAATTTTGCTATCAGCAACCACGAAATAATGCTCATTTCTTAAGCATAGGACAAGAAGCAGTTGGTGTCAGTGGCACATACTGAGCAAAGACTGACTTTTAACTAGTGACTACAGAAGCTGTAGGTGTTTGCTTACCTGAAATGACCTTCATTTACCTTCCCTTGAAGCTGACAGCATTTTCACAAAATCTGTGTCGTGTCATAAACTCAACCTCAAAACAACATTAATTGGAATCTGATACTTTCAGGAGCACCTGATACTTTCAGGAAAACACAAAATTATGTCAAACCACATCAAAGAAAAGTAAGTTACACAACAAGAAAATGTCCAAACAGTATCAATACAGACAAATGAAAAGATTAAAGATGAAATGCAACAAATATTATTGCCGCTACCACCTTAGAGGAGGAGGAAAGAAAAATAGCACTAGTTTTTGGGTAGGAACTTTGACATTAGTACTGCTAAAGTACTAAAATTTTTTTGGGCTTAACACTGCACTTCTTTGGGGGTTTTTTCCATTTAGATAAACGACAAGGTGGCCTTTGAGGTCAAGATTAATTTCAGAAAAAAGTCGTTTTCTCAAAAATGTGATGAGGACTTAGAGTTTTTGATTGCTTCTAAGAAAGTTTTTTTGTCTGGCATTGGAAAAAAAAATCCATGGCCAAACTGAGGGTGCACAGAGGGTAGAAAAAGACAGATAACAAGTCACACTGTTACATGTGTGCTATGCTCAGTGCAGACTGGTGACTCTAAAGAAACCAGTATTACACTAGTCATATATCAGACTCATCTCACTCAACATTTACTGCCAGATATTCTCCATTCCGTTCCGTTAGTGAAGATGCTGCTCCTGCAGTCCTCTTGCACTGACTGACGAACGAAGCTGAAGAGCCTGGGCAGCCAAAGAGCCTGTGGTGTTCTACAGCTCCCTCATCGCTGCTTCCTCCCCAAGGCCAGAAACGCCCACCTGCCCTGACACCGCTTGATGTCCCAACTTGTCTACCTTGTCCCTAGTTTCCTGTAGCATGACAGACACCCCACTTACGTTCCCCATGCAGCTCATTAAGGGGTGCATTTATACAGCGGGTTCCTAACCGCAGTTCTCTAAGAGATTGTGTTTTTCAAGACATGTTTTTAGATAAAAACATCACTCTCCTACCCTGGCTGTTGGCAACCTTGGATGTACCTTAGCAACAGGGCCAAAAATGAGGTGCCTCAAGCACAGAGACAAGTTGCAGTCGGGAGGCAAGGTGCTGTGTGTCAGCTGGCCTGCAATGGCTGTCTGCACTGACCGTCTTAAATGACTGCAATGAAAGACCCAGGAGTCCGAGATCTGCTCTTGCCGCAGACAGAGGATGTACACAGCTGCTGCACATCAGCTGACAGGAGGTCATTTCTTTTCCACTTCCACTTTGCCTGGCCCTGTAGTATTTTGCTACCTGATGGGACAGGCCCTGTTTAGTCACAGCCTGGGGATGGCTGGAAGCTTGTTTCTATGATTTCCTACCTCCCTCCTCTCTGAAGGACAGCCTGGCAATGTGTGTGCAGACATGGGTCTGGCAGCCGCTGGCTGGCAGAGGGCCTAGGGAAGCACCCATGGAGTGGGAAGGAAATGTTGGCTGTGATTTAGTGGTTGGCCAAGGATGGAAAAGATGTGGTGGTGTATAGAGACAAAAATTGTGCAGATGCTTCTCAGTGTGGTGGGGACAATGAGGATTCACAGAGGCTTGCAGTTCTGAGGGTGTTGACTCACTATAAGAGAAAAAGATATTCTGTCAAACAGGGTCCTCAGCTCACTTTCAATAAAAGCATGAAGATACTGGGGAGAGGGAAACAACCCCTGCTTGTCCTCCTTATTTTTTTTCTTTGAAGGCTGGTAGAGTGAAATGGAAAATTTAGAAGCACACTGAAAAGAAATTTCAGTGAAGTATCTTCTCTTAGAACAAACTGTGAATTAACTTCCAGACTAAAGTTTAGAATTGTTTTAACACCTCTTTCTACACCAAAGGCTTTCTACAACTACTCAGTATTTCAAATCCATTTATTTCAAAGTTTACAGTTCCCATATATTCAGAGCCTGTGCACTATATATATATATTTAATGCTTTCAATAATGACAAAATAAATTGTTTCATCAAGAAAACAACTAATTGTAAAGAAGGAGGTGAGTAGCACGCCCATATCCGAAAAATAAATTCACATGTGTAGTTACATTAAATTTATTTATGGAATATAAGCTCCTCCAAATTTAAAGGTTCGGTATCGGTTGAGGAAAAGGTCAAGCTCAAACACTAGCCCTTGACAAAAGAATGATAATCCAGATTATCGTACGCTCACCTCAATCAAGATAGGAGTTCCCATTCTCGACTGATTGTCCCCACCAGGGGTACCTTAACAAAGTGGGGATTCCCGTTCTTGCTTGGTCAACCTTGCTAGGGGTACCTTAACGAAGTGGGGAGTCCCGTTCTCACCTGGTCAACCTTGCTAGGGGTCCCCTAGACCAAGGGGGAGACTTTACAACCTCGGCAGGCCAACCACCGCAAGGTAACTCCAAAATGGCTGCGGCAAGAACCCCGTTTTAAAGACTAGTCAATGATGACTGTGGTCAACCATAGCCATCTCGGCTTCTCATTGGCTGCTGGCCAACTTCCTGGGTGTAATCGAGTCCGGACCAGCCCACGTCCCATTCCCAGGCTGAGACAAGTCCAGACTAGTCCAGGTTGCAGATTCCCTGAAATCTGCCTAGCAACAGCTCAGCTGGGGGGAGGAAACACCTGTCACACTACTGAAGATCACAGAATCATAGAATCATAGAATCATAGAATCATAGAATCATAGAATCATAGAATCATAGAATCATAGAATCATAGAATCATAGAATCATAGAATCATAGAATCATAGAATCATAGAATCATAGAATCCCAGGGACGCCACCTCTCAACTAGATCAGGCAACACACGGGGACCGAAAGGGAATCGAATTTGTTTGCATTACGAAAATGTTTGCATCAGAGGAGAACTCCCTCAAGAGAGAAAAAAACTCAGATCCAAAGAAAAACAGATACATAAACAGAAACATGCATTGCATTGTGAGAGGTCTGGAAAACATGCCCTATGAAGAGCGGCTGAGGGAACTGAGTTTGTTTAGTCTGGAGAAGAGGAGGCTGAGAGGAGACCTTATTGCCCTCTACAACTACCTAAAAGGAGGCTGTAGTGAGGCTGGTGCTGGTCTCTTCTCTCTAATTACTAATGACAGGACAAGGGGAAATGGCCTCAAGTTGCATCAGGGTAAGTTTAGATTGGATATTCGGGGGAAGTTCTTTACTGAACGAGGGTTGAGGCACTGGAACAGGCTGCCCAGGGAGGTGGTGGAGTCACCAACCCTGGAGGTGTTTAAGAAAAAAGTAGATCTAGCACTTGAGGCTATGGTGCAGTGGTTAGGTATGCTGGGATGAAGGTTGGACTAGATGATCTTCAGAGGTCCCTTCCAACCCCTAACATTCTGTGATTCTGTGATTCTGTGATTCTGTGATTCTGTGATTCTGTGATTCTGTGATTTGTATTTATCCTGGTAACTAGCATGACAGAGTTCAACAAATCTGCAATGAATGACACGAAGCTCAAGGTCCAGCATTTTCCATCTGTTATTTAGCTGTTTGCATGAAAGCATTGGACTTTTTCACCATAATGTTTTAGGTGTTTCAGACATGCCTTTCATAAATTCAACCCTCCTGCTTGCTTAAAAATGTTATCCCTGGGCCATGCTGTCCGGCAGGTCAGATGGTTTTCCACTGAAACTGCATTGTCTTACTCAAGTTGGCTACATGCAACACCAGAGATTAAACCAAGCAAGACCCATAGGGATAGTACATGGGGAAAGATACATTACAGAATTTGCTGGATTATTTATAAAAAGTCACCACTTCCTATATACTGCTTCGATAGCAGCTCATGGATTTCTGTATTTCTGACATTTAGGTTTGATGGTTGGGTTTTTTTTTTGGTCTCCTGGGTTTCTCACCATGGAAGTTTGTGGTTTGTATTTGTTTGCTTTCTGTCCCGTAACACCAACAAAATCTCTGGAATTGGCACTAGCACTCTTGATGCTTAAAGAAGCAATTCTTCAAATTGAGTCATCCACAATTTAATTTCTCTTGGGGTCTTAATAACCACAAGATCTTGCAAAGATAAGGTACAAAGCTTCCTTTCAAAAAGAAAGCTTCAATTTTTACATGTCTACTGTATTCCCCTGACACAGAGAAGATCTCAAATTCTCAAAGCAAGAGGCAGCTACTTAGTTATCTGAAATTGTATATCATCATTGTTTATTATTTATATTATATATTATATGTATTGCATTGGCCTGTACAGATTTTCGTGGCGGGTGGGGGGCAGGGTGGCTTCTGCAAGAAGCTGCTAGAAGCTTCCGGAGTTTGATAGAGCCAATGCCAGCTGGCTTCAAAGAGAGACCTGCTGCTGGCCAAGGCTGAGCCTATCAGTAAGGTGATAGGAGAGGAACGCCTCTGTGAAAACATATTTAAAAACGGGGACAAAGAACTGCGCCACAACAGCCAGCACAGAAATGGAGGAGTGAGAAAATGAGAAGACACCAAGGTCAATGAAGTAGGAGAGGGGGGAGGATGAGCTCCA
>NW_009698945.1:611-2160 GCF_000703405.1 Apaloderma vittatum | reverse complement strand
CTGGAGGGAGGCCCTCTGCTCTTTGAACTGCTCCAGGTGGACAGAGTCTGCACTCGGTTATTTACGGGAATCAATGTACCAGGAAAGCACACTGAAATGAAACATCTTGTTTTCAAGAGCGTCCTGGGAGCCAGGCAGAATGAGGAGCCATTAATCAAAGCCCGGCACGTAACCAGCACACATGTAACACAGAGTCGCCCACGTCCCTAAGCCAGCCCCGGCCCGCGAGACGCCGAGGAGAGCAGGTCCTTCAGAGCCCTCCGGGTACCGACACCAGGAGCTGGGTTCATTCACAAAGCTCCATCGCTTGGCTCAGCCAGGTCTGGCTGTCAGAAATGTTTAAATATGGAAAAAAATAAACAGTTGCAACACGTTTTTTCGGAGGGATCTGTCCGAGGCCCTTTTGTGATGTAATGGGAAACGCTGCGTTTGTGCTACCAGCTGGAAAATAAACAGAGCTGCGAGGGTTAAAAGGAACTGAACTTTCCACGACCCCTATCTGCAAAAGAAGAAAATAATAAGAGGAATGATCCACTGCCCCACAGCCCTGATAGTTTATCCTCCAGCCCTGGCTGCAGAGACAAGCACCGGATGTGATAGGGCTGCTCTGGGCCACCTCCAAGGCGAGCTCTGCCCATGGGAGATGCACAGGGCTTGGGAGGCTCAGCCCTCCCCCAGTGCCCTGCTGGCAGCCGGGCTCGGCCGCCTGACTCTGGTCACATCGCGCTGCTGGGGCCCCACCAGCACGGGTGGCGACCAGGGCGCTCGGATGAAGGAGGCTGCAGGCACCGGCGTCGACGGGGAAGGAGTGCAGGGGGTGTTGGGGACAGGTACCGGTGCAGAGGATGCTCCCAAGGGGCTGAGGCAGCCAGGTGCACCGGGCCAGGGTGGAGGAAAACTTGCAGAGACCTCGCCTGCATTCCTGAAGAAAGAGAGCCGCTGGCAGGGCGTGGAGATGCCCAGTGCGGGTGGGAGGGAGGAGCGGGCAGTGGTGGGATGCTGGGCAGGACTGGGATCCACAGCGGGGCAGGGGTGGTAGTGCAGGAGCAGCACAGAAGTACAGGGAGCTGTCTCCCTCCACCTGAAGTCAGAAAAACACCATGTGAACAGTCTTCCAGCCGACACTGCTGACATCCTTGCAGCCACCCAGCCCAGTGGCCCACTCTCCTCTGCCCCCAGCCCCACCGGCAGCCTTGCCAGGGCGGGCAGCCCCACACCACTCCCTGAGCGCAAAAGCTGTCCCTCTCACTTTATCCCCTTCATCTCCAACTCCCTACAGCTTCGCAGTGCCTCGCCACATCTGTCATTCGCGCTGGATGCGTTAGGTTTCCACCCTGGGTTTCCTGCAGTCGAATCACAGACTGTGCTGGCTCCCCGGGTCGCAAGATCTCGCTGCCATGCAACCCCGAGCAGCTCTGCAGCAGCCGAGCAGCACCCTCTCACACACAGCACCCTGCGGAGCCTTCAAAAAGCCATCAGAGAAGGAGGCATTTCTGCTCCGGTTTTCTACTGCGATGCAGTGGTAGCGCCGCAGAGAGCGCAACCGACA
>NW_009698945.1:0-252 GCF_000703405.1 Apaloderma vittatum | reverse complement strand
CTTCGGAGGAGGGGCCAAAACCCCTAACACCGAGCCCAGGCACGCAGCGCTCAGGTAGGAGGACGAGGCTTTTAACCGAGGAAGCGAGAAGGGGGTGAGCGCGAGGTCTTTCCTCGGAACAGGGGTTCATTCACCTCCCCACAGACATATTCACATTGGCTTATTCCACTAGGACAGGAAAAAAAAATAAGAGTTAATTTCTTTTTTATTGCCTCAGGATTCCAGGTTTAATGTAGCTGTCAGTGTGAGCGC
>NW_009698944.1:29474-31031 GCF_000703405.1 Apaloderma vittatum | reverse complement strand
GGGGCTCTCAGGGGCTCTGTCAAGCTCAAGGAGACCTTGCTCGGAGAAAAACTGCTTCTGAATAAGCCGTGGATGGGGGCTGAGAGTCCATGCTTTGGCTGTGGGGACAACGCACAGTGCCACGCTGATGGCCGTCACGCTGTGGCCATACGCAGCCGCCAGCCCGTCAGGTTGTGACATGCCACCAGCTGGGAGGGCGTCTCCCCGGGGACACCAGTCCTGACACCACCACCGGCAGGCTCAGCTCAGCACCCTTGGGGGAGCTAAACGGCTCCAGCTCTTTTTTTCATCCAGTTCAAGGCCCCAGCACCACTTCAGGGTGTGATGAACCACACGACAGCCCAGGAAACTCAAGAGGGGTTCAGCTTGTTACCCAGCGTAACCGTGATTTCGTCTGGTTAGCTGCATCAGTCGGGATTTCTTGCCACCTTAAGCAAAACTAAGTCTCGGTCCTCCCACAGCAATCTCACACCTCATCCCTGTTGCCACTCCACTGCCAGGGACCCGCCACCCAGAAGGGACGGGGACTCACGCCACTCCTCACCTTCAAACAAAGCAAGCGGCACCCAGTATTTGAGCGCCCTTAGAAATCACCCACGCAAAGGGAACACCTCAGCATCAGCAGCTCTGCCTTTCCCCGTGTTCCCTCTCCTGTTTTTCTCTGGGCAGTGGTGACGGAAGCGCTGCAGCCGCTCACAGCCTGCTCGCCACCAGCTCCAGCATCCAGCTCTCACCACGCTGCTGGCGGATCCAGCTGGGATAGGGGTTTATTCTGCAGCTTCTACCAGGATTTGCGAATTTGTATGACTCGGTAATTTCCACGAGAAAGCACACGTGTCTGTGCAGAGCAGTGCTCACCCTGGGAATTAATTGCTTTCTGGTAATTCTGAAGTAAAGATGAAGGCTGCTTCCCCATTTTGCAAACCTGGCTCTCAACAGCAAGCAGCAGAGGTCTCGTTTTCAAGGTGCAAATGAAGGGCAGTGCCAGGGCCCCGTGGTCAGCCTGCCCAGCCCCTGCGGGGGCTGTCCCCCCACCTCTGCCCTGCGGTCACCCCTGCTCAGCACCCCGGAGCAGGGCACAGCTCTGCGCCACACTGTGGCAGCCCGGCGGGACTCCTGCTCGCTCCCAGCAGGGACAGTCCTCGGTGTGGCTTCCAGGAGGAGCCGGGGGTCCAGGGAGGCTCCGGATCTGATCTCACTGAGCACCCCAGCAAGGCAGGAGTGACTCTCTTCCAACAGTGGAGATACACCCATCAGCGGGAGGAGAATCAGGCCCGGGTGTTTCGTGGCACTTGGTAAATACTAGTTTTAGTGCAACAAGTAATCGAAATGCCTGGTGCAAATGAAGTTTCTGTACATAGTTCCTTTGCAGCATAACTGGCTTTATTCCTTCCACACACAAACTCCAGTGTGCAAGTGAATGCACGTGTCCTGAACTTACCAGATCTGATGCTGCTGTTTGGGCAAAACTAAAAGCCAGGGCAGGGGAAACCAAATCGATGGGTTTGTCCCAGTGCTGCTGGGTTTTGTGAGCTGCCCTCCTGCTTAGCTAGCCAT
>NW_009698944.1:27490-29264 GCF_000703405.1 Apaloderma vittatum | reverse complement strand
CGCAAGAGACTTGCGCTCACAAGGCCGAGCCTCTACTCCAAGTGAATTTTGGGTCTGTAACGATGATTCACATCTCGAAAGAAAAGAACTTTTTTCCTGATTTCGCGGTTCTACTTATCACTTTCTTCCTGCTCCCACTGGAAATCCTGGCCCGTCATTTGGTAAAACATGACATTGAAGGGTTTGTAAAACTTGCGCAGTCTGTGGATGACGTCTGGGTCTATTTTGGGGTGAGTTCGACCCTTGGACTTGCCCAAGCACCGGGGAGCACTGCTGTCCTCTGGCTTCTTTAGACAGGGGAACCCCTTGGTTTTATTAAAATAAAAATGTTTCTCTGTCACAATCCTCTTGAGGCCTAAGAAGTCCTGGACCTTGGCCATTTCCCCAGCCGGGTCAGTGATGAGCCTCTCGCCACTGACGAAAAGGATCTGGGAGAGGGGGAAGTACTGGAGCCAGTTCTCCAAGTGCAGGGCGTAGATGCCGATGCGGATCGCGCTCCAGGAGGCATCGATCAGCCCCAGGGTCCGGTTCTTGAAGGCCAGCACCTCAAAGGTGGGGATGTCGGGCTTCTTGGAGAGTGTCTGCGTGTAGTCCGAGATGGCGCGGGTGACCGGGTTCCTCACCACCACGATCAGCTTCGTGTCCTTGGCCATGGAGTGAATGCGCCGGGGGGCCTCGTTGGTCACGAAGTAGCTGGGGGTCTTCTCCATGGTGATCTGGCCCTCCAGCGTCTTGGGCATCATGTTCCTGTGTGGAAGCAGAGGAGGGGGGGTTAGCGAGGGGCCGGCACGGGCGGGCACTGGGTGCTGGCGGGATGCTCGGGAGGGATGCTGCCACAGACGTGGGCCCTGGGGACCAAGGCCCTTCTGGCTTTGTTTCTTCTCGGCCCCTGGACACGGAGCAATAAATCTGCCCGGGTAACACACTCTACAGTCGACTCGCCATAGGCACCTGTAGACAAAAGTTAATTGACAATAAACCTGTACAATACCTGTCTGCTCAGCAAGCCGTCTGCTTCCATTTGCTCAATTAAGCCTATTCACTTCAGAGCCTTGTACCAGAGTGGTGCGGTTAGGATTACACAAGACCTTTTTGTTATGATGACATGCTTTTAAATGTCTCAGCTAATAAAACTTAATACAGAATAAGATCCCTTGCTTCTAGTACAATAATTAAATTTATTTACTATCTTGTGTGTGAGAAAGAATGACTTTTCTTTTATCTCTAATTCACATGCTCTGTCAATAATTAATTGCTGCTGGGTTTTGAGCTTCCTGTGCAAGCACTTTTATTAGCCAAAAGGAATTTGCCTACTGGATAAATTAGCATGTAGCAAGAGTTTCCTGGATAGCATATTACCATATTGTAAAACGAAACTGCAGTGAGATAGCATTTATATCTAAGAAAATTAAGAGGTAAGTGCTTGTCCCAGCTGCCCCCAGTTAAAGATTATCGTAGCCAGCCAGAAGGTTTGAAACGCTGTCCCCTGCAAGAGCACTACAGCCCCTTTCACACCTCCTCAGCCACCGCGTGCTGGGGAGGCCGGAGGGCAGCGCCACGAGCTGGGCTCCAACTGCTCCCACTCCCACACGCACCGTGGCTGTGGAGGTGGCCGTGGCCAGCCCTGCCACCGTGCCACCACCCCGCGGGGCTCCTCTCCGGCCTCGCTATGTCCTCTGCGACAGAGACGCCTGAGCGGGAAGCTGGCTAGGTGCTGGATGCGGGAGGACACCCAGCCTGGCCACCGGCAGGGGCTCAGCCCTCGGGGCGGCGG
>NW_009698944.1:26259-27229 GCF_000703405.1 Apaloderma vittatum | reverse complement strand
GGTGTCCTGCAGCAGACCCAGGGGATGGAGATGCTCAGGGTCTTGCAGGATTAGCCCTTCAAATTACAACTATTTTTAGTATGAACATATGGTGAGGAAACAATGAGAATAGGCTGGAAACGGTTCTGTAAGAGCACCTTGGGCACTGGCGACCGCAGCGATGCTGACGTCAAAGCACCGAGCCCCAGGAAACAGCCATTTCAGGAACTGCGCAGCTGAAGTCTGTGAGCAGAAGCGGCTGTCAGGCAAGGCCCAGCTAGATTCGCCTGTCAGCACTGCCTCATATTTGTGACTGCTAAATGCACCAGTTTGCTTTAAACCTCCCTGTCATTTGTGTATTTATTGGTCGTGTAATTCATCCAACGGGGCTTGTTTGGCCAAGGTGCTGCTGGAGGAGGCGGTGCCGTTTTCTGCCACGGCAGGACCGACGGCTGCTCGCACCTTCGGCGTTTCGGGGTGAAGAGGCCAGCGGGGTCCTGGGGCTCCCCCTCTCATGCATCCACACCTTTTCCACTGAGAAATCTCTCGCTGAGCCCCGACCACGGGGGTTTGTAGGGGAGTGGGGCTGCAGGACACCAGCTCACCCGTTTCTGAAGGATGCATCTAGAGGTATTTTTCCTTTAAGAAAACCTGAACAAATTAAGAAGGATGCAAGCACTTGGGGACTGCAGATGCTGTAAAATTACAGCCTGGCTTTCCCGGGGGGGATCCAGCACCCAGATTTAACATATCCTTAGGAAGGAAGCATCTTTTATGGCTATCCACACCACAGCAAGACCCACAGCGCAATCAGGTGCCCACTGCTGCACACACGGGGTGCCCTTCGGCTGAGCAGGAGCTGTGTAAGGCAGCGCTGTGAGGGAAGCACACACAAAATGAGACTGGGAGGTTGAGCGTGGCTGGGCAGCACTTGCCCCGACCAGGGCTGGAGCAGAAGTGCTCCCGGCTGCTCTCCAAAGGCGTCTGGCGG
>NW_009698944.1:25452-26218 GCF_000703405.1 Apaloderma vittatum | reverse complement strand
CCAGCTCCCCACCCGGGCCAGGCCAGTGGCCGGCTGGGCACAGGCACCTGCGGGAGCATGGGATAGCGACCGACTCCGTGAGGCGTCCTGTCAAACTCCCTGAGCGGCACCTGGGCTCTCCCGACTTCCCAGTCCCTGCCTGATTCCAGCCAGTGTTGATATTCCCATGGAAACTGCATTCACTCAGCAGCACATCTCCGAGAGCGACTGGCCAAAGGTAACCCTCAATTTCAGGATGTGACCCACTGCAGAAATCTCCCCACTGCAGAGTCCCACGCGCTGGCCTTGCTGGATGCTGCCTTTGCAGGCACACCGAGCTTGCAGCGCAATACTCACCCACAAAATGCAAGCGTGGCTGTGTAAAATTTCCTGTTTGATTTTTTTTTAAAAAAAAAAAAAATTGGTTAACAACCTTGGAACTGAAACGCTAAAATTTCTGCACGGAAATTTGGTCTCGGTGGTGATGACAGAACCACGGAAGGAAGGAGGAGAGCTGGGGGCTGCCAGAGGCAGCACCACTCCATGTGCTGCCAACTGCCTGCGGCTGAAGTGGGGAGCGATCCACCTCCAGCAGGACGGGCACTGGGAACCGCTTGGGTGTGTCTGGAGGCAGTTTCCAGCCCTGTTGGGATGAGCCCTGCACACAGACCGAATCACAGCTCCCGTCCCCGCCCCAAAGAGTCTCCAGAAGAGCCTGCGAGGAGGAGCCGGGGCTGGCACCTGTGGCTGTCCTTGGGGCCGGGTGGAGGCGCGAGGCAAAGAAGCG
>NW_009698944.1:23880-25380 GCF_000703405.1 Apaloderma vittatum | reverse complement strand
ACCGCTAATTACCAAAATCAGCGTGCTACTCTTGCTCCACAGAACAGCTATTTTACCACCAGTTAGAGTTAGCAATTTGTATGCATTTCCTTTTTAACAGGTTCTATCACAAGGAACCTGCAGACCACGGTTTACCCACTGCCACTGTCTGTGCTGACACCCAGGGTCCCAGAGATGGCATCCCCAGGGACAGAGGCACCGCAGCCCGCACTAGCTGGGGGTTTTCCTGCCAGGTCGTCTGTCTTGGACACCCGTCAGTAACCTGAGCCCCCGAGGAAGGACCGAGAATGCCTCAACCAGCTACAGGACTACTCTGCACGTGCTTCTTTCCTCCTGATTCCCGTCAGTGTAGATTTAATGAAGTCCCAAAGCAGAAAGTTTTAATATTGCTTCCCAATCTCTAGTTAGTGGCAACTCTAGACATGGCTAACATGCAGAGAGGTACCCAGTCTTGCTAAATTCTGTGCTCAAAGACATCAGGCAGCAACAGGGTCCACAGACTCGTCTCTCGGTGCTCGGGCAGCGTTTCCCCTTTGTGCTGGCTCTCTGTTCGCTGCTCTCGGGCTCCAGGAGGATGGGAGAACAGAGCTCTCTGTTCTCCCTTTATCTCAACCTTCATTTTACACCAAGGTACAGCTTGAAAAGGCTGGACCAACTCCAGTGTTCCCTTTTCCAGCTCTCCACAGGAATACCAAAGGTCTCATGAGGCTCACGGCAGGTTATCCCAAAGCATCCGTTCCAGGCCAGGGGCACATTTGATCCTGAGCTGGTGACAGAGGTGAAGCTCTGAGGAGGCTCCTGCTGCTGCTGGGAGCTGGGACCCACACTGCGAGACAGGAGGGTCAAACGCAACCGGCGGGACTGCAGTGAACCCACGGCATGTGGCACTACAGGCCATGGGAAGAGGCAACAGCTGAGACAGCGGTGGCACAGATAACAGGAGAAGGAGCAGCATGTAGAACCCCTTCTACCCTGAAAACGGTGCTGGACTGCCAGGCAAGCACCAAACACCACTGCCCTGTGGCGTTCAGCTACCCTGACAGCCGTGCAGCTCCGCACGCTCGTTTGGGCTGTCTCAGCCAGGGTGAGCCGATTCCTGTGCGACTGTCGGAGCAGAAGGAGGGACCAGCACAGGCAGAATTGGCTGGCGTGTGCTCCTCTGAGTCAGACACGCTGGCAGCATGCAGCAGGCTGTCAAATGTCAAAACGCAGCAATTATGGGATGCTAAGAGCTCTGCTGGACTGCAAGCGATGGACTCTCAGACACCAGTGCTCGACAGGACCACTGCCATCACCTGCTCTGACCCCTGCATCACAGAGCAGATCCGCTCCTGCCTGCCCAGAGCAGCCCCCCACCAGCACCTCCACCCTGCAGCAAGGCTGGGGGGAGCAGGACCAGGCACCCTGGGGTGAGGGAGTTAACACCACTCGCTGACACCGAGCACCTCAGCTCTGGTGTGAACTGGCCTAGCCACAGCCACTAGCTTGTTGGGATTTTTG
>NW_009698944.1:20870-23726 GCF_000703405.1 Apaloderma vittatum | reverse complement strand
TGACCGTGTCTGTACCGCGTCCACTCCTGCTCCCCCAGCCAGCATCCCCTGGGCACTGCCAGCAGCCCGCCGCTCCCACGACATCGGGGCAGGTACCCGGAGGCCCAGTGCTTGCACAGCCCTTCGTTTGCTCTGTACTGGGTGTGTGATTTGTGGGGTTCAGATGGCACCGCTTTAAGAGATGAAAAGGACTCAGAATTCAGGGGAAGCACTGCTGCTCTCCACCCACGCTGCTGCTCCTGCTTGTGGCACCGCAGGCAGGGGCTGGTGACAGCCCCTCACCAACAGTTTTGTAAACAAGCATTTTGCTCCCTTCTGCTCTAGGGTCAGGGCAAGACAATTGTCTTGCCTTTAATATTATACTTACTTAAGTTTTACTTTAAATTATTTCAATAAGCTGCTGCAGAAAAACCCCAAGCCTCTGAGCCTTTTCTCCAAGGTGGGGACACCAGACGATACACTGGAAGCAAGTTGCAGTGGCTGATGTTCAAGTGTAAAATAAACACACCCGAGGCTTATAAAAGCAGCGTGAACAAACTATGAATTACAGCAGCCCTTTCAGATGATGTTATCACAATAAATAGGAGTCAAGATATTGCAGAGCTAATAATCTGAAAGTGTTGCCACGTTTAAGGACTGCGTTTAGTCCCATGCACAATAAAGACAAACGGACAGTCAGGATGGCACTGAGGAGACACAGCAGGGAAGTAGCAATCGAGGAAAAGAGGAGGAAAAGCAGATTCAGCTTTACAGTTTTAAGGATGACTTTGGGAGCTGCAGTGTCTCCTGGAGACACACTCAGCCCTGCAGAGCACCAGAGCTCTGCGTGCCTGGGAGGGACGTGATGCTCCAGGTCGCTCTCCTCCGGGGCTGGGCCAGGGCTCTGCTCCCGGTGAGGACCGCACAGCCCCTTGGACACACTGTTGTTTCTTGCAGCTTTTCTTTGCTTTTGGATGGTGTCAGAAGGACACACACCTATTCGTGGCTCTGCCAGCCGTCTCCACTCACCTCCCACCCTTCCTCTGTCTCCATCGCTACCCACCCGAAAAAGGGGCACAAGGACAATGAGCCTGGAAGAAGCCCCAGCACCAACTGGCACCAATGACTCCTTCTCTCAGTTACAGGGCGGGCATCACCTCTTCACGCTGCTGGCAGCAGCATCTCCACGCTGTGCAACGTCAGAAGGAAACTTCTACTGCCATTCCTGGGCTTGGGTCCAGAAACTACCTGGTCCTCCAAGCAGATGATAAAATACGTAACACTGGGTGCTTGCTTCGGCTTTAGATATTTCTCTTCTTCCTATTCACTCCCCAGAGTGGTGGCCTGGAGGCTCAGGAGGGCCCCGCTGCCCGGCGTGCCCCCCGGCACCCCACTGCTCCCGCGGCTCCCCAGTTGGACTGGGGACTTGCTGCCGGCGCTTCTTTGAGATTTTTGCTCTGTACACAAAAACAGCCCCAGACACCGCATGGCAACGGACAGGACATCTGGCTCCCGGGCTCCTCCGGTTTCTGGCAGAGGCCAGCTCTAAGCCCTCATTGGGAAAATGTGCTGTAGTAATTGTTCTTAACTGCTGGCTTCAGACAAGCTCTTTATTTTCAAAGGATACATTTTATAAATTTGTGAATTTGCATGTTGCCAAAATCCTCTTGCGGTTTATTTAAATCCAGATTATCTTGTTTATTCCTTCAGTCACAGCTGTCATTTATCTCTGTGTAGGCAGCTTGTTCACGACGTTGCAGGTTTCCTGCAATCCCACTCAAAAAAGAGTCTTTGTTAACTGTATTTTCATGTTCTTAACAAGGGAAAAAAGTTCAAAGCAACTCCCAGGGCTTGGAGAACCACAGAGAAGGACACGGGTTTGCAGGGGTGCTATCCCAAAGAGGCGATGGCCAGGTGTGCAACACTGTCACCTGCCCATGGAGCTCCTCGGGGTGGAGCAGGCATCTGCTTTTGTCTTCTGAAAAGACAAACACGAAGCCATTTTCCTTTTTATTATTAACACATTCCAGTATAATTGCTTGAGCTGTCAAGTGTGACCTGCCAGTAATTCACCAGGCGTGGGACTTTCAAGGGGAGAAGAGCATTGCAACTGCAGACTGCAATACGCATTAAAAGCAGAACCTATTTGCTGTAAGCCCCCGAGTCAAATCTCTTGTTGAATTTGTTCAAACATAAATTTACAGCTGAATTTACATAGGTTTAATGTTTTATAATCTTTTTGGTCTGTGAATCTATATTCAAGACTGAGTGCATTAGCTTAGAAATATTGTGCTTAACGCTGAAAATAATTTTAATCTCTCCAAAGTCCAATCCTTTGCACATCACTAAACCTCAGAATCCAATCCCTTCTAATAAGCGACACAAAACTTGCATCTGTCGCTGCCTAATAGATTCATACTGCTCTAATTCAAATGGCTTGCACATGTCTGTTAAACCACATTAAACGCAAATTGTAGAGCACTTTCAGAAAAGCGGGTGCCAGTTCAGACTGGGGCTAAAGCAAAACAAATCTCCCCCAGGAGACTCACTGAAAGAGTTTCGTGGTTTGGAAGCTGCTGGCTGTCGGAGAAGGGGGTGAACCAGCCTCCCCTGGGACCTGAGCTCTGCTCTCGCAGGACTGAATAACCCAGACTGTGGGGTGCGGCACCGCTGGCTTCCCTCTCCCAGACAAGTAGCTTTCCCTTCTCCCCAGGTCTGCACAGCCATTTGGTGCCCAGGCAAAACGCTCTCCTGAGGGACAGTTGGAGACTCCAGAGACCCTTCCTTGCTCCGTGACAGCCCCGTCCCTTCTGAGCATCTCCCTGGTGACTCCCGGCTGTGCCTGGCTCGGAGCCTGCGACACCGTGGCCGGGGCAG
>NW_009698944.1:10994-20683 GCF_000703405.1 Apaloderma vittatum | reverse complement strand
AATGTCAAAGTTAGCCCAGAGGCAGGCGGCCCCGGGCTGGAGCCCACCACAGCCCCCGCCGCCGGCCTGGACCCTCCATGTCACGGGGCACAGCTTTCCTGCTCCCCCAGCCCTGCCTTCCTCACAGACAGAGCCCAGGAGCTCTGCGCGTCTCACTGCAACAAATCCCAGAGGACAGGGCTTCCCGACGGCACTGCTGGCTGGGCACGCACACGGAGGAAGGATGCCGCCCGCGACCATCACTTGAGCCACCCTCCCTGGCGCTGAGGAAAATGCCTTTGGGGTACAGACTATTTCTAATGTGATTTTCCAGCATCTTGCCCAGTCTAGAGTCGGACAATTGCAATAAAAGGGATTTTGTGTCTCCACGAAATGCAAAATCTTTAACAGCTCATTGGCATGTGCTTAAGTTGGCCTGGATAAGAAGTTACTCCTGAGAGCCCACTATTGATTCTGTCAGGGATTCAGAGGTTTTATAGGCATCGCTCGGGATCTCTTTAGTACTTGTACCTTCTTAATGGCTCTCATCGCTGACAGAACTGAAAACATCCCCCTGCGCGCTGGGAAACGCGGAATCTGTGCCAGGAGACAGCGCCGTGGATCGTGGCTGGGCTCCACGGCCAGCCCGCCAGGAGCCCCTCCATGGTTCCTCCAACGCATTTGGGGAGGTGGGGGAGAAACCGGGGCTCAGGAAAGAGGTGGGTGAACTTCACCCAGGAAGGCTCCTCTCCTCCCACCACTATGCAACAAAATCAGTGGGCAGCTGGCTGAGTAGCAGACAAAAATATAAATATGCTCTGATTTCACTGGGACCATCTGCCTCATGCATGATAGGCGGGTAAGAATGCTATAATCACGGAGCAGAGAACTAAGCTGATCCATTAAAGTCTTTTAGCAGAAGCAACTATGGAACCTGTATTAATCCAGCAATGCTTTGTGAACAGACATCACAAGGTTAGACCCATTCAGTTGCAATTAAAAATAACCCTCCCTGTTCAGGCTGGCTTGGATAGCTATTACAGGATTGTGCTCCCCAAAGGCTCTCATGTCTATAGATTGTTGATGCTCACACAATGCAATCTGAAATTATGATCTTAATGCTAAATCTTGCTTTCCTCTGTTCTTCCCTCAAGTGGATCTCCTCTGGGATACGGCTGTTGCCTTCTGCTGAAATCCCTCATCTATCTGACTGCACAGCTCACACACAGATTGGACAGCCCCAGATTAGACACTGCTGCTACGATTTCACTGCCTTCCTAACGGGGGGTGCCCTTAACACCCCCCGCCTTCCTCACCAGCAGCCACAGGGGGTGGGAGCTCCCGAGCCCCCAGCACCACGGGGCTTCCACTGCAAAGCCATCTCGGTCCTGCTGACAGAGACACGTGTTCAGCATGACATCGGTCTGCCAGGGATAAATTTGGCCCAATCTCTCAATTTTTAGCGTAAGTTTTGTTGTTGGAGAGCACTCAGCCATGAAACAGGTTGTGAAAAAGGCTGGAAATGCGTATTTCCAACCCCACTCCAGTCAAAATTGTTTTGACTAAGCCTCACTACAGTTCTCTCCAGAAGCACCGTGATCCTATTCACTGGGAATATCTCAGTGTCGTCTACCAGATTTAATTACTGTATTAATCACGTTTATAGCAAAGCAGAACTAGCCTGCGTGTCCTGCCTCTCGCACGCACGCTGGAGCAGGGGCTTGCTGGCAGAGGCAGAGGTGAGTCCTGCCTCCCTTGCAAGGGAGTTCAAGTTGAGGTAGTCTGTTCCGAGGCCAGGTTTCCCTTCAATGTACGAGCACGAGTCCCCCGAGTGCCAGCTCATTCATTTTCTGCTGTCATAGGATGAACGGAAAAGACCTGGATGGCCGTGACTTGGTGTAAATCCTGGGGCTGAGAAAGCAAGTAGCCGACCCAGACAGAAGCCTGCCCACCCCAGAGAGTGTGTGCAACCACACAGAGCCCCACGTGCGAGGGAGGCTGGGTCTTGCAGAAGAGGTTCAGATGGTTTGGAGAGCAAAGAGCAGCTGCTTAATGAGAAAATAAATACAAACTAGTTCTGAAGAACCTGGGGTGTCCCAATACCCATGTCCCGGTCTTGGGCAGCTTCCTCTGCAAAGCAGGGTCTCTGAGGAACCGGGAGTGCTCCTGTTTCTACCCACTCGTGTTCCCCTCTACCCCGCTCAGAAGACATGGTCAAGCTGAGGGGGTCGCCTGCACCTCCGTGCGCTGGGGACATGCCGATGCTCAGCATGGGGCTGACTGCGGGTCGTAGCAGAGCAGAAAGGGAGCACGGGGGAAACACCTTCCCTATAGCTGCTTGGAAAGCAGTGATACAGCTGTAGTGGGATGAAAACCCGACAGGGGAAGAATCCCCGACTCAAGCAACCAAATCTCTCTGCTGGTCTGTGAGATCGGCCAAACCTCCTGAATGCTCCAGAGCCTGGGACACCAACCGCAGCCCCATTTCGCCAGCTCAGGCAGGAGGTGCACCTGACGGGGGTCGGTACTGGGGGCCGGGCAGGGGCACGGGGCTCCCTCCCTTCCCCTTGTATGCTGGTGCCCAAGCACGGTGAGAGGCCGGCTGAGCTGGGGCATACACAGGTGTGCACGCACAGCCCACTCCTCAACCCTGGGCAAGTGCAGGGCTGCAGCTACGCCTGCCCGCGCGCCAGCGCCCAGCACGCCTGCGGACACCACCCGCACCAACGGCATGAAATGCTGACACGTGGGTTGGCCTGTGCTTGCACGACAGAAGTCCCCTCTGACACACTAGATCCAGTATTACCTTGTTGGCAGCGGACCGGCGCAGGCATCCCCTTCCCACATGCTCCCAAGGTGGGAACCCACGCGGGACGCACAGCGCGATGAGCCCCGGTGCAGCCGCCCTGTCCTGCCCGGGCTCCCGCGATGCCAGGTAGCTTTGCCTTGCCGAGTGTTAAGTACTATCTGTGGAAGGTCAGGACTGTTAATAATTCATGCTGTTGATACTGCAGGCTACTGTTCCTGGAAAAGCCAGTCCGATATGGAAAAGATAGGGCTGAAGGAGAGAGCACAACACACAGTCCAGTTCACTTTAAATACTGATTTGACTCAGCTGGGCAGCTCAAACCATTCCCATTTCATAGAATCCTAGAATGGCATGGGCTGGAAGGGACCTCAGAGATCATCTAGTCCAACCTCCCTGTCATGGGCAGGGACATCTCTCAACTAGATCAGGATACTCAAAGCTCTGTCCCACTTGGTCTCCGCCAGGGAGGGGCCAGCCACAACGTCTCTGGGCAATTTATTCCAAAGTCTTCCTTCCTGAGAAGGAAGACCATGAAAACAGAGTATTAAAATGTAGTAGTATGGGGCTGTACATTGTGAGGAGCGCTTTTTCACCTTCTGGAACATTTACTTCTACCAGGAAAAAAACCCCTGACAATAATGGCTGCCTAAGCGAAAGCCCCTCTGCTGTATCATGCTAAAAGCTTTTCAGCGAAAAACAGTAAATAAATTCCACTCTTCAAATGCATCTGGATGTTATCCTAACCCACTGCCAGAGTAATAGGCAAGCCATCAACAGCTAAAAGGCTGGGAATTATAACGGAGGGACAACAGAGGAGTGATATCTGCAGAACAGGTTGAATAACAAAAGGAACTGAACACACCCTGCTGCCCAGCTGCCACGGCCGGCAGCCAGGGCAAAGGAGGACTCTGGCCCCACCGGCACAGAGGGTTTGGCACAAACCCCCCAGCACGGGCTGCCCTGAGAGCTTCTGGCTGGTCAGAGGCAGCCAAGAGAACAGCCCCCCCGCATCCTCAAACCTGGGCAATTCCTTGCTCAGTTCAAAACCCGCTCGGATGTGCTCCTGCGTGACCTACTCTGGGTGATCCCGCTCTGGCAGGGGGGGTTGGACTAGATGACCTTTTGAGCTCCCTTCCAAACCCCAACGTTCTGTGGTTCTGGGATTTCTAGCTGTAGACAGACAGGTCCGTGCAGGCAGAGGTGCTGAGGGCAGGGACAGAGGAGGACTGGGAAGGCTCCTGGAGGCAGCAAAGCCAGCACCAAATCCCTGCTCACAGACACCGGGTGCTCACATCTTCCCAACTGCACTAACCTCTCAGAGTCCAAAGCATAATACCCTACTTTGTACAGTGGGGTAGTGTTTGCACCCAGCCCCAGGGGCCCAGCACCCGCCCCGGGCAGCCCTGCACTGCCGCTCTGAGGCAGGACCACCACTCCCTGTCCCCTTCCCTGCCTCTGCCCCGCAGCTCCAGCTCTCCCCAGCTCACACCAGAGGCGAGCTGGCTGCCCCAGTCCCCAGGGTCTCCCCCAAAGTAGCTGCCAAGGACCGGGCAGACCCGAGTCCTCCACTCCCACCCAGGAGCTGCTCCTTGGCTCCAGGAGGGAGCGATGCCAGGCAGGCTGCTGTCGAGGGCAAAGCTATTTATTATTTGCTTCTGTCGATTATTTTGGGGTTTAAGTTCATTTATTATGTATGCAAAAATGGTAATACACTGGCATCTGAATGTCTTTTAGGCATACAATATCCTTATTATTCAAAATGTTTTCTCCTCCATAATTGAATGGTTTACCTTATTATTACTTTATGTTAATGACCCAGCATTTCCATTTTTCTATAGGATGCTTAATTGTAAGCAAAGTGCAATCAGAATCAGAGGTGCTATCAGTAATTGACAGCATCATAATAACAGCCAGCATCACAGGAGCAAAGTACCAAAATAAATGGCAGTGGGGAGAAAGCCGCCTCCGAAAATACCCAGTAGCTGCTCTAGGCAGGACAGAGCGCCGTCCACGCAGGATCCTCTCCCCGAGCAGTGACAGTTCGGGCATTAACACAGACAGAGTGCTATTTATATCAGTTTGTACATTTAATCAGTTTTTTTGCAGTTTTCAGCGAGATGTGAACTATATCCCTGTCCAAGGCATTTGGTTCAAATCAGCTGAGACAGAGAATAATCAAGATTTATGATTCTCATTCTGACTCGGATCACACAGTCAGTGCAATCCGTACAGCAGAGCTTCCTCTCTGAGCCCGAGTGACATCCCTTCACTCTCCCTCGCAGAAGTGATTTAATGTCCATCTCGGGAACTGTCAAAACGCTGCTGCAGCTCCAGATAACGGCAACTCGGGGCTCCCTCCCTGCTCCCCCACGCGCTCCCCTCCCGGGCAACGGCACTGGGGGGGCACCACCACCGAGTTAGGGGTTGTTTGCAGAAATCAATAAAATCGCACTCTGCAAAATAAAAGGGATTTCATCCCATTCTGCCTCTTGGGTACAGCTCAGAGCAGCCAGGAGACAGAGTAGCCTACGGCGCATCTAACCTTCCCGACGCAGTGTGTCCTTGCTGGGGGAGCAAGGCGGCAGGTTCTGCTCGTGCCACCACGTGTGTACGTCCCACCGCCCCACAGCGAGGGGAAGGGGTGTGGGGACAGAGCGAGCACGGGTCTGCAGCAGGGAAGGAACCAGGGAAGGGCTCAGGAGGCAGCTTCCAGCAGCAGGCAGGGCTGTCAGTGCTTCCAGCAGACAGCTTTATTTCCAGGGGCTCCAGCACTGGTCCAGGGAGCTAGAGCTGTGCTCTCCAAGACCTCAGCTGGGAAGCAAATGCTCGGATAAAATTAAATGATCCAAAAGCAACTCTATTAAAAAAAAGAGCCAGGTGACGGGAACATGGCAGCAGTGAGGCTGTTTGCAAGTTGTTCTGAAGGCAGCGGCGCTGGGTGTGCTGGCTGGCTGTGGTGCTGGCTCTCGGGATGCTCCAACGCGCCCTTCCCCAGACATCTACCCCGGCAGCGCGAGATGGGACACGAGCCTGAGCCAGGAGGCTCGACAACGACTGTGGATGAGGCTTCTGGCACATCATATGCTTTTGTACCCAGGAGAGACCCCACAGGCTACATCCACACCACCCAGCTGACCCAGTCAGGTTCCCTCCCAGGGCAGCACAGCCCAAGCGCCTCAGCCGACCGACCCCAGCTCCCGTGTCCAGTTCACAGCCACGGAGCATTGTGACTCCGGCAGCGCTGGTGGGTTCATCGGCAAACTGAGCGACGGGAGCGCCATCTCAATTACAGCAGGCACAGAGCTGGGAAGGGGAACACCGGCTCATCCTCCTTACACACACTCTCAGAAAGAAGCCAGAGAAATGTGCCGCTCGTGAAGGGAAAATAAACGCTGTGTACTCGCAGTACTGAAGTCTCCAGTAGTGACTTTGCCAGTACAGCTGCCTGTTAGTGTTTTGTTTTCCTCGGGGTTTGTTTAGCTACCTTTTCCCCTACACACACACACTATGTGCAGCACAGCTTAGATTTAGCCAGGACTCTGTCAAATACACACATGCAGCATAACATTCAAGCAAGTGAAAAAACAGACTGATGCCACCCCAGTCAATAGAGTAAACAGTTCCTGGTTTGGATAAACAGAATTACTAGTGCTGAAGAGCCCTGGGCAGCACTGCACACTCTGATTAGTGTAAATGCTAAACACAAACCAATTAACACTCTCTAACTCTGCTTATCTCATGTCACTTAGTGCTAAAATAAAGCCTAACGCTAAATACACATATTGATTTAGCCATTAAATCTAGCATCACTCAAAATAGATCATTATATTACCAGGAAACAAATGAAGTCACTTTAATTTTCAGAACCGACTGTATTATGAGCAATGACTTAATTGCTCCATCCAGCACCAGGGAGTTACTCCAGATACTGAGAATAGACTGATATTAACTAGCCTAAAAACTAAGCCTACAAGGACACAGGCAGAGGTGGCAAGAGGGCAAGGGCATCCCTGTGTCACCTCAGGTCGCTTCAGTGGGGAAAACCCCCGGCATGCCAGCCCGGTGCTGTGCCATCAGCTTACAGAGCCAGGAGAGAGACAACCCCACTGCCGAGAACGCCGCTGGTACCAGACACGAGCATCAATGAGCTCCTCAAAGGAAGAAGACGAGACTTACCCCAGCCCTGGCCAGCACCTCTCACACCCGGCACTGGCAGAACACCAGCCTCAGCCCTGGAAGAACCAAAGGCACGTGTGCTTTGGCTTGGGGGTTATATGCCTGTTCATTTAGAAACTATTGGAAGCTGGTGTGGGGGGAGCTGATGATGGGAAGAGCCCAGCCCGAGGTATCCTGCCCTAGCGAGCACCGGGCCGGGACATGCGGCTGTTAGTAGGCAGTGTGGGATGTTTACATTCCTAATTACAAGAGCTAATTCTTCAGCTTGGCCAGGTGTCCCTTCTGCAGACAAGGTTAATGGGATGTGAGAGGCCACAGCTGCCACAGCACCAAGTGAGGAGGACAGGCAAGGGACAGCGGTATTAATCAGCCAGGAGCGATGTAAAAAATGGTTATCTCAAGCTGTTTGGAGGCACGGATTAAAAATAAATCTCCCTGAGTTTAATATTCTGCCAGTCAGCTCCTTTTTGTAGGTGGAATCTATTAAAAAATTATCTTTCTGCTAAAATGCTGAAGTATTTTTGACATTTAACAGCTTGCTTCAAGCAAAAAAGTGCAATAAATACAAGGGAGAGCTAATTGGCTCCAGTACACCCAACATCCAGGCCGTCATGAATAAGCAATGCAGCGCCTGCTCACACATGGCTCCAGCAGACCCTGAACACCTCCTCCCCAGCAAAGGCACATCTGCTCCAGCGCCCCCCGCTCAGCCAGCATAACTGGGAAGCTCCCACTGGGATCCAGTAGCGGAACAGAACCAGCCGCAAATGGAGCGTTTACACCCGAGGGTACCGGGGCACGTGCTGCAATCCGGTCTTACCGAAGTCTATGCTTGGAGGTACTCAGTTTGCTGCAAGATGCAGAAGGAGCTGCTTGGCAATGTAGTCTTCTCAATAAAAATTAATGCTTTAACAAGAAGCCAAATAGCTACAGCTAATGTACTTCTGAATGAGATCTAAATTTTATTCATAAGCATCAGTGTCAGGACTAAAATAACAGTTTTATGGACACTATGAGCATAAACAGCTCTGCTGATTCAAAAACAGAAACTGCACTTCTGAATGAATCAACTCATTCATTTGGAACAAAAGCATCATTTTAAATACATGCCTCAAATAAAAGAGAAAGCCAGAGACAATGTTCTTCTTGTGAGCCTGCTTCCAAGAAATGCACTGCAGAGGAGAAGGGAGAGTAGCTCCCAGCGAGGGGATGGTGCCTGGGGAAAAGTAGCAGAGCTCACTCGGAAGGTGCCTGGGACACAGCTGGAGCTGGGCTGGCATGTTCCCACCTCCTGAATCATCCATGTGTGGAAAACAATCCCAGATGGGAAAGAAGAGTGCTGTGGTGCTGCAGAACGCCCCGCAGAGCTCCAGCACTCAGGGCAGGCTGGCTCTGGTGCCTGTTCAAAGGCCCTTCATTTATCTGGGATGGATTGCACCATGTTTAGGTATTTTTCCAGACTCCTGAGTACCAGGCATTGGGAAATTACGAGGAATTAAAAGAAAAAAAGATCTCAGGGCTGCGGACACCACTCACCGATGTGTGGGAAGATACACAGAGCCTCTGAATGTCCTTCCATGTGGATCTGCAGGGATGCAAGAGCACCTTCATGGATGCCCGTATCCACGCAGCCATTGTATGGGACACAGTAAAGTACGATGTGGCAGCAATTACATGAAATTTGTGTTTCTGGAGAAAAATAATACTAAGGAGATGGCTCCACTTCTTGCAGATGTTTCCAACCATTGCTGGTCCCTGGTCTTTACACTCTGCCTCTGCCTGGGCTGTCTCCCTTGCCCTGTGCCAGTGCAACACGCAGCAGTGGCTCCTGGAGCTGTCAGCCACTGATGAAAGGCTTTTAGAAAAATACATCTTGGAGAGGGCGCTCATTACAGACAGAAAAGTCAAACAGATGTCAGGAGACACTCTGACATGAAGAAAATTTTATAGACATGACGACAAAATGATGTCACCGGACCGGAGGCGCTCTAATTAGAGCGTCTTTCCTGGCCACCTCTGACAAACCCTGCAGGGAGCCGGCTGGCACCAGGACGGATGCCGAGGGCACGTGCCTCCCTCAGCACACGATGTGCAGGCTGTGGCGTCACCGTAGTGTCACCATGGTGTCACCGTGCTGGCCAAATGAGGCCAGAGCACAGCCCAGACTGGGCTCAAAAACACACGGTGTATTTGGTGACAAATTTGTCGTCTGGCTGCTAACAAAACCGTGACAGAGTCCAGACAGTTTGTTTATTTTGCAAGACCAGTTAGTGACCGAGCACAAGGAAACCGCCCCCAGCACACACCGGATCTCACACGCATTCTGCCAAAGGGGGAGAGCGATCGCGGTCAGAACTGAACCTCCCGGGCAGAGCGATCCTCACCCAGCGCTGTGCCCGCAGAGCCCCAGGCTGGCAGGAGGCTGGTCTGAGCCCACTGGCCCTGGGCACCCCGGCTTCCTGAGAGACTCCGAGCTGGGGCAGCTCTCCCTTTTTTTTCCCCGGCCCCGCCCACCGCCACGCTTCCCGTAACCAGGCAATATATCTGTGGTCACAAATGAAAGATCAATATTTATTTAACACACACTCACTACCCTTTAGAGGCCCTTAATTGTAAATTAATCATCGTTAACTGACAGTAATTGAACACACTGAAAGCTATGACCAGGGCTCTCCCCGCAGCAGGAGGCCCGGGAACGGCTCCGCCGCGCGGGGGACAGAAGCGG
>NW_009698944.1:8141-10900 GCF_000703405.1 Apaloderma vittatum | reverse complement strand
GGCAGGTGGAGCTCTGCTCAGCTCACTGCAGCCCCGCTGGAGGGACAGACCCCGGCGACTGGGGGACCTTCAGGAGACCCCGACAAAATGAGGGGTGACCCCAAGAGCAGGCAGGTGCCCTCTTGCCCCTCAGCAGGCCCCGCTCGTGCTTTAGCCCCAACCTCACCTCCCGGACTGCACAAACCCCCCACAGCCCCCACGTCCAGCTCGAGGGCTGAGAGGGGAAACGCGAGGGGTGAGGGGACAGTCACAGGAAAAGGGGAGCACGCCTGTCCCTGGGCTGCAGGAGGTCCCAGGCAGGGAGGCACCCTCGGGGAGCAAACCTGCTCAGCCCCTCACGGGATCACCCGCTCGCCCCAGCGCTGGATCACCCGCTCACCGCGCTGCCTGCAGGAAGCACAGCCAGAGACACGCTCCGAGCCCAGGATGCCTTTCCCTTGGGAGAGGAAAGCTGCAAGTTCCTTCTTTCCAGATTTTACAGAAATACAAACCAGGTGGGCAAGTGCCAGCCAGCTCTTCCTCTCTCGGCTCCGGGTAAGCAGGGCACGAGCTGCCCACCGAGCAGCGGGGAGAGTGCTGGGGACACGGACCGTCACCAGCAGAAGCATTTTTGGAGAGTGCTGCTTTTTAGGGTAACTTACACACTGGAGGGTTTCTGAGATATTGGCGTGCTCTCTGTTCTGGGTGTTAGAGCAGCTCTACCCTGCATTTCTGG
Organism: Apaloderma vittatum; assembly: GCF_000703405.1. Classification (NCBI taxonomy): domain Eukaryota; kingdom Metazoa; phylum Chordata; class Aves; order Trogoniformes; family Trogonidae; genus Apaloderma; species Apaloderma vittatum. Next base: position 10,185 of record NW_009698944.1, on the reverse strand, counting down.
TGCTAAAATGATTAAGCAACAAAACCTAACTTAGTCCTTGGTGGGGAGCACAGGAAAGTGTGGCTGGTCTCCAGTGCCAGCAGGCTGTGCAGAGTGAGCTGGCAGAAAGAAATGCAAATTCCCTTTCTGTAAGAATGACAGTGGCACTAACGCTGACTTTATTAAAATGCAGAATTATTTCAGGGCCCTTTGTTTAGCTCAGAGCCTGGAGGTAATTTATGCGCAAGGCTGGAGCCGTGAGGGCTGTGCTGAGCTGCCTGGCACTGCCAGCATTTCTTGGCTCGTGCTCCTGGTGTGAAGGCTTTCCAGCTCTGGCGGGGAGGTCTGGGAAGCACACAGCCTCCCCGCCTGTTCTTGCTCAAGTTTTCCTTTCCCCACAGCTCCCATGTACAGCTCCTGTGGACCAGGCCTTTAACGCAGAGGCTGATTAAGTGCTCACTCCTCAAGCAGGCTGGCCCACAGCTCCTCCATGCCCCAGCCTTTGCCTCTCAACCTGCCCTTCTCCCGATGCCCGATGGCGCTCAGGGCCTGGAGGCAATGCCATCTCTGCGTGCCAGTGCCTGGCGTCCCCAGGTGCCTTCCCTACTGTTCTCTTAGGACAGGGACGGGAGCACGGCCCCCCAGAGCCCGGCAAAGGAGCCGCTGGAGCTGGACGAGGGGACCCACTCCCTGTCCAACTGCGGCTCTGCGCCGGCCGGGAGTGCGAGCTGCACCCTCACAGGGAAGTGCCCAAGCGCTGTCCCCCACAGCCACCAGGCTCGGTGTCACCGAGTGCCCTCAGGCTGGGCAGTTCATGGACTTTGCAGCCTGTGAATTTTGTTTGGACTTGGAGACTCACAGCTGGCAATCTGAGTTGTTGCACGCTCCCATCAGAAACTGGGGTTTGGTTGGCTCTTGTGCAGCTTTGGCCCCTGCATTGAAGGGGAGCAGGCAGGATTTGGCAGAAGAAATCCCAGAACCTGGCACAGAGATGACAATTAGGTTCTTACAATGAAATACTAAAACACAGAGGGATGTGGTTTGTTTGCCCAAGTCAGGACTCCAGTGCGGGTCAGAGCAAACGCCCCAGTCTGCAGCAGACTGCTGGTGGGTTCCTGGAAAGGGACCTGCAGAGCATGAAAAGGGAGCTTCCCATGAAGTGGGGGGTTCCCGTGAAGTGGGGGTTTCCCATGAAGTGAGGGTTTCCCACAAGCCAGGTGGACAGAAGAGAGAGGAAGGTGCTGCCTGGGTCTCTGAAGGTCCAGCCCAGCCGCTGCTGCCCTGGGCAGCTGGCAGAAGGCTCAGGCTGGGTGCTCCAGGGGAGGAGGCTGGGCTGGGGGCCTGGCGAGCACGCAGGGAGGGATGCTGGGCACGGACTGGCCACTGCTGAGGGTCTCAGGCACGGGGACCAGCACCAAGCACTTCACCTCTGCCTGAACACCATCGCTAAGACAAACAAAGGCTCCTGGAGCTTGTTGACAGGGAGGCTTATTGAGATGGAATCTTGGCATCGGGTTATGCATTCTTGTTCTGAGCAGCTTAAACTCTGAGATCAGGCTGGATTAAATCCTTGACGTCCACCGCAGTCCAGGAAGTCTTATCTGGGCCGATTTGCATTTTCATGGGCTGGGCTTATAATGAGCAAGAAAAACCTTCCCAGCTCGTTGGTCCAAAGGTAAACGTGTGCAATGGAAAGCAGGTGGGGAGGAAGGCTCCTGCTGCCGTGCTCAAGCAGAAGCCTCCCCGTGCGGCACGCGGGGTTTGCTGGATCCTGACTGACAGGACATCGGGGCTCTGCCGCCTAATCCCCAGCGCTGCACGCCTGGCATCAGGCTGCGCGCTGCCGGGGCTGTGTTTCGAGAATATTACAGTCTGTTCAACACAAAGTCTGGCTTCACTGAGCGACGTTTGTCACCTGATGGAAACGGCTACACTCAGACACTACCAGCGGAGCAGACGGCCTGCTATTAACGGCAGAAGGAGCCGGTGAATAAATCCAGGACTTCTGCTCCTGTGCAGGCAGGTGCAGATTTCGGAGGCAGAACACTGTGTGTGACTCCAAATG
>NW_009698944.1:5862-8120 GCF_000703405.1 Apaloderma vittatum | reverse complement strand
TGGTCACGAGCAGCAGGTCTGCAGGAGTCAGGAGGAGGAACGGGGGGACCGTGAGGGGCTGAGCCAAGCTGCTGGGACCAGCTGCCCTTTGCGGGGACAGACTATTCTTGGGTGGGTATTTGGACACAGTTCAGAGGAACCCGCCTTGTCACATCTCAGTTCCTCTCCCATGGTGGCACGGTGACAGAAGCCTTCCCGTATGGCGCTGTGGGAGGGAAAGCTTCCGCCCGCCATTGCCGGTGGCGGATGCCAAACAGCAAGTAGGGTGTCTGCTGCCAGCAGCGCATCACTCCCCCTGCGGAGCCCCGGCCCCACCGCTCCAGCCGGGGCAGCACTGGGGGCACGTGTCACCCCTGGCACAGGGACTCTGGCTGCAGACCACCATCACGAGGTGTTCAAACACACCAATTTAACTTGCCCAAACACCCCACTTCACTAAACATCTTCACTTCCAGTTTCTCTGCATTTTGATCTCCTCACCACGCATGCTGCCAATTACCGTGCAAAATAATCACGTTAATTCCTAGGTCCGTTAGCAAACAGCCAGTAAAATCTCCAGTGCTTGCCAAGAGGGGGGCCCTGGTGCCAGGAGCACGGTGCTGCCTGCGGAGAAGCCCTGAGCTGCACGGATGGAAAATGGCCACGGCCTCAGCAGCAAACGGGTTCTGCACTGTGGGCACCTTCGTTCCAAGTGAAGTGCCCACCAGTGCCCTGTCCTGGTGCATCCCGTCCCCCCGTGGTGCTGGCACTGCCATCACAGGGCAGAGCTGTCACCCCTGCCCCGACCTGAGTGCCCCCCTGCCCTGGATCCCGGCTGCCACGGACAACGTCAACAGCTCTGGTTCCGAAAGTGCACACCACATTCCCATAAACTTTCCTAGAGGAAACATTTCTCCTTCTGTGCTTGAAACTTTCCTGACAGTTTCCAGCAAATTGGGGTGACAACAACTCATTCGGCCCCTTCTGCGCCAGAGGCAGATGCTCCAGCAGCAGTGGAGAAGTGGGGCAGCTGCAGGAGGGCAGCAGGAGCACCCAACAGGCATCCTCTGCTCCCCGTTGCGGCCGCCAGACCTGCAGGACCAGCAGCAGGAGTCCTCTGACCAGAGCTGGAGGCAGGCGCCTGCTGGAGAGGTCCCAACCACCCTGGGGAGGGGGTGCAGCGCTGGCCCTGTGCCCCCCCCGGGGCGGCAGGAGGCCCGGGCACGTTCCGAGGGTGGGAGAGCAGATCTGGGGAGCTGTCACAGCAACAGCATCGGGGCTGCCACACCGGCCAGCGGGAAGGGTGTGCCGGGCGGGGTGGGGGCTGCGTGCTCTGGGGCTTTGCCAGGAGCGGTGCGGGAGGCAGGCAGGTACCAGCACAGGGGGCAGGTGAGGCTGAGACAGATCAAGAGGGCTCCGCATCCCTGTGTGGCCCCACTGCACACCAGGACACTTGGACAAAACTCCACTGTGATTCTTCCCGTCTTTAGTAATGGAACCTGGACCAACACATCTCTGAACTCAATGCCTTCCTCCGGATTAGCTACAGAGCGTACCATGCTGCCTTTGGGAACGTGCTACATTTCCTGTAAGTCTACAAATTCTTGTTTGTTAGCTAGTGGTGTGACCAGAACTGCCACGCTCAGTGTTCTCATCAGCCGACAGTGTCTCTGCTTGCTACCTCCATCTCACCTCCCGAGGGGTTAAAATGTAATCTTGAGGCTGGGAAATGGTGCAGGAGAGGCAAGCTCTGAGGAGCTGAGCCCAGATCCCGGACAGCTGCGGGACCGCAGATGCCAAACAGACCGTCAGACTCCAAGAGATACGCGTGGGGAGACACGTCACCACAAAGGAGCAGTGAACGGTTTCAATATTGGGCTGAAGTTTTAGAATCCTCATTTTAACAATGGGGGAAAGTGTTCCTGTGTGTGTTTGCAGATGTGTCTGATGAGAAAGCAAACAGCCCAGCAGTGGCAGCTGCTAGAAGAAGCACAAGGTGAGAGCATTCCCAAAGGCACGTACCCAGCCCTGGAAAGGGCCTCCCCTGCTCCCCCCTTCCCTCCCTCGCCACTGGCCGGGTGGGTACGGAGGGGTGGCCCTGCAGAGCCCAGGCAGAAGGACCTTCCAGGCACCAAGTTGCTGTCAAGCACCTGGTCGATCCAGTTGGCTCCGACAGCTTTCTGGAGAGTGGCCAGCCCGCTGGCCTGGCTCTGCGCTGGAGCTGGGGGTCCCTGGGCTCTGCTGCTCCCGGCCTCGACACCATCCTCCAGCCTCAGCCT
>NW_009698944.1:4190-5815 GCF_000703405.1 Apaloderma vittatum | reverse complement strand
ACAGCCGCCACGAGGAGCAAACCTTCCGCCTGCAAAGGACCTGCCCTTCGCAGCCCAGTTACCAGTTACGCCTCCTACACATCTCTCTATTTACAGACATAAACTCCCGGCATACCACAAGAAAAGGTTCAGCTTTGCCAGCCAGACTTGTAAACCACTTCACAGTAGCCCACGACTCTGACACAGACAGTTTAGCGTGGCACCGTTGCGCGCTGCAGCTACGCCTGAGTTGGCAATTGCCACACGAGCCCCCTGTTCCAGCACGGAGTCAGCTCCCCGGCTCCTCACCCTGCCTGGCAAACCCCCGGTGCAGCCAAGGGGTTCAGCTCCCCCGGCTCGGGGCTCCCAGCCCAGCCCTGAGCTCCCGGGAGCTCCGGCCACCTCAGCAGGAGCTGCTGGAGAAGCTCCAGGGGCTCTCGCCCTGCTCAGGGAAGGGAAACAGCAACTTTTCAAAAGTCAATTAGCTCTCTGTCAATTAGCTTATGTTGGAGAAGGTAATTACACTTAGAGTACTCCTGCACTCACAGAGAAGGCAAACATTCCTCCTCCCCACCTGGCACAAGTGATTCCCACCAGCCCTTCCCCAGAAACAGTCCCAAGTTCACGAGCTCCATCTCCAGAGGAAGAAGAGGAAGACGCTCTGCTCATGGCGGGATGGCCTCTCAACTTGGGCGGCCAAGTAGTGCATCACAGGCGTGTCGGGGTACGAAATCTCCATAAAAAATCTACGTAAAAAGTAAAGCAAAATAAAAAGGTTCCACTGTAATCCTATTAATGCATCTCCACACAGGTTGGTATCTCCTGAAGAACACTTCCCATTAAAGAAATCAATTTAGTATTTGGCTTTCTTCCTGTGGTGCATATTGAAGTGGGATTTGACAATGATGGAAAACAGATTTGTGTTAAATACTGCCAATAATGTCTCATAGCTCAAGGTTACAGCTTCTTGTGAGCGACAGACGCTCGTAATCCAACGCGTTGAAAATACTGCACTCCACTATCAATTATCTGGAGTTATTAGGTTTTAAAATAAACTGCACATCCGGACTTCAGGCCACACGTTTATTTTACATTTTCCGTGCAGTTGCTTCACCCTGTTCTGGGTTTTCCAAGGCTTTCCGAGGCTGCCTGCTGCAGCCCTTGCAAAGCGCAGGGCTGCTCCGCACACAGCTGGGTCCTGCTCTGTCTGCGGCCCCCCCCGCCCGTGGTCCTGAAAACCCGCTCGGTGCAGAGTCTGCATCCTCAGCGCTCCCAGATTTCAGACCTGGATGGAGCTCGAGGCTTCTGAGAGGCTTACACAGAGAGGCCACTTCTTTTTCCGTTGGGCTCAACACAAACTGCAGGTTTCAGATTCGCCAGGTGAGTTGGTAATTTCAAACAACAGTTTTCCTTCTTCTGGCTTCTCAGAAGCCCAGACCAAAGCACTTTGCTTTGAGTCCTAAATCCAGGCTTTGATGCTTGACAAAAGCTTTCTTTTCTTTGATAAACAGAAATGAAGCTAAACATTAACGGATCCTTTTCTTCTTGCTTGAGAAGGCAGGGGAGCCTTGCAGGGGAGTCAGAAGACCTTTCGAAGAGTCTCTTTATTTAGAGGCTGCAGAGGGATCAGCCAAGCCGGCCCCCGC
>NW_009698944.1:1546-4137 GCF_000703405.1 Apaloderma vittatum | reverse complement strand
CAGCCACGTCGCGCGCCTGCTGCCCCAGGCTCTGCGGGGAGCTTGGGCTCGGGGTGCCACAAGGAAAGATGGGACAACCTGGGGAATGCAGGACAGGCTGGATTTCAGCCCCGGCTTGGGGATGCACAGCGTTAGTCTGCAGAGGAGGTGCCAGGGAGCAACAACCGCAGCCAGAGCTGGGGAAACCGAGACACAACTGGCAGCTGGGAAGTGCAAATGTGTGCATGCCAGGGTAGTGGGCCAAGGAACCCAGACCCCCGTGCCCTCACTGCTAGGCGTCTTACCCGTCATTCTTTGCCCTAGTCTGCAAGCTAGTACAGCCATAGAGAGGCCCTGTCCCATTCTGGGACTGAATTTCTGCAGCTGTGTTCCCTGGGACGAGAAGTCTGTGGCACGAGTCCTTACAGACAACACAGTCCAAGTGAAGCCAACCAGCTGCGGAAGAGATTACAAGGGTGAGCAGAAGGCTTGAGCTACCTCAGTCTTGGCTGTGAGGTGATCACAAACTGGGGCACAGACAAATCTTTTGCAGACCATAAAGACATTCATTGGCCCTACTTACCCCAGGATAACAGTGAATATTCTTGATTCCTGTCTATCAGCACTTCATTAAGCAATTACAGATCCACAGACACTTCTATAAAGTGTTCTCACATCAATGGCAACAGCCTGCAAATATTCTAGAGGCATAAACAGAGTAATTAATCAGTGTGCTGTAATGGCAAGAATTAACATAAGGAAAACACAGACTGAATATCGGAGAAAGTTTTCTGGCAGGAAACCATGTTTATCAGAGAATTGCCATCCCACAGAAAGGGGGAAACTCCACAGCACGATACAGGTCAGAGATCTCTGGCAAATATCCCAGAGGGAATGCACAAATGCCAGCTCATGAGATGGATAGGATGACCCAATACATGACTTGCTTTTTCTAATATCAATCACTGAGTGATTCTAATGATGATTCACTGCTCTGGGTAAAGGCGCATTCATTCATAACTTGCCTGGGCGAGGCAGCAACGTGCTTGGCAAGGTCTCTGTCCCTGGTGAGACCATCTCCCACCCAGGTCTCTCCGGCCCATTAGGCTGCCCTGCCACAGGCTAGTGCTGCGAGTGCTGCTGGCAGACACTGGAACCAGCTGGACCAGGTCCTGGGGACTGCTGGTCCCGCTGAATAAAAACAGTTCAGTAGTTTGGATTGCTCTTTGCACCTATGTTAATAGTCTGGGGCAGAAACAGGGCTAACTGCAATTACCTGGAGGCGTTACCACTGCAGCCCTGCCTGGAGCAGGGGCTCACAGAAGTGCAGTGGGACCAGGCTGGCTCCAGGCAAACCCCATCTGCCCAGCACCACCCGGGAGCCCCCTGCCGCTCCCCACCGGAGACCCGTTCCCGCATGGAAGCTGCAGGCGCGAATGCTGGGCTCTAGCCAGCCCTTGAAAAAGCAAAAACCGCAAGGGAAAGGAATAAAACTACCCCGAGTTGTAAATCCTATTTTTACAGCAGCTTTTCCAGACACTTGGGCACGTTGCAGTGAGTGCAGGAGCCATCTCGTACCTGCATTGGCCTCCTCCTAGGAGACCCCTGGAGGCACGCTGAACCCCATTGCTGAGCTCACAGGTCTCGGCTGCGGCCGAAACCCCCTGGTGGCCCCGGTACCCCACACTGCCCACACAGCTCTGATAGGGCTGCACAAAGCCTGCTGGCTGCGCACCACCACGAGCTTTGTGCATTTTCAGGATGACAAAACCCAGCGTTCCTCCCAGCCTTCCCTTAACCACGGAGACGCCGCTGTCCCGTGCTGCAGCACCCAAACAGGAGAGCAAGAGTCCCTGTTTCCAGGCATGTTCTGCAATCACCAAAAAGAAACCAAAAAAGCTCTCTATAGCTGTGGCAAAGAAATTAAGCCAAAGGGCTGGGACATACTCAGCTGCTGCCGGCTGCTCCCTCCGGAAAGCTGTGCCCTACCTGTTGTGATGGTGGAGGCTGCAAATGGAGAAGACACCGGCTGATTTTACAGCACATGCCAGGAACTCAGTGTAGGAACAAGTGTTGCTAATGCAGTCCTGGAGCGTGACTTGTGCAGCTGCAGTGGATGGCAAGGTTACCTTTACCTGCCATCATGGCGGAGGCAGCGCTTGTAGGATGCATCCCCTTGAACACTGACAGATCATTTGCTCGGCGCGTCCTGTTCCAAACAGATGTCTCTGTGCAGCAGAGCAGCCACCCGAATGCTAAAGCAGTTTGTTCCCGGAGCTCCATAAAGATGTTATATTTGTTCCCAGAAGTTAATCTTTAAAGATTTTTAGAGCGATCAATAATCAGTGGATGTATGCAGAGCAGTCTGGAGCAGCATTCAGGAGCACCTCCCAGCATGACGAACGCCTGTGCAAGCGCAGCGCGGGACATGGTGACTGTCCCCTGCAGCGTGGGACCGGGGTCACCGCGGCACTGGGGGCTCGGGGGGCTGTGATGCTGAGCCCCAGGGCACTGCAGCCACCAGGGGATGTGGGTAGCACTAAGCCAGGCCAGCAGCCGTGGGGGTTCCTGGGGCACAGCAGGTGCTGCCCCCACAGGACTGGGGCCGGGGG
>NW_009698944.1:791-1513 GCF_000703405.1 Apaloderma vittatum | reverse complement strand
TGAGCTGCAGGCTCTGCCCCTGCCCGGGCAGGCTGTGGGCACACAGGAGGAGCAAATGGAAGTTTACCTTCAGCCTGGCAGGGAGATTAGCAGGGAGAGGAGTGTTCAATGCCAAGAAACTGGAAAACCACTTTATTTGCACTGAACAAACAGTGCAGGGATGGTGGACACTGAACGAAACGAGCCCGTTTCCACAGACCCCGTGGTGCAGCCCGGCCCCGCAGTGACTGCTGGAAAACAGCGTGGCTTGGCACAGGTACCACCTCAGTACCCTCGCAGAGCTCCGTGGGCACTTTCTCGGGCCTCTGCTCCTCTCTTGAGAAGGAACCCGCTCAGCCGCTCCTCAGTCCCTGCTCCAGCACCGCACTGGCTCCCCAGAGCCACGGTCACTTGTCCCGGGGGCTGTTTCGGACCGAGCTGTCCATCGCTTTAGCACGTGGTGCTCCAAGAAAGTCGGACCCGGCAAACCCCCTTCCACCCTCTGAGACGAATTTCCATATTCATGAGTCTTATCACTCCCCTCAAGCTGCTGTGTGAACGCAAGCAATTCAGAAAGCAGCCCCGTGCAAAGATTCTGAAGCCGTCAGGGAATCAGTAATACAGCTTCTCAAGGGCTCACTCGCCCTGGGCCTGTCCTGCCTGATTTGAGCCTGCGCTCCTGCATGGCCGGTCCCAAGGAGGTGGCTCAGTCCCAGCAAGGCCAGCGCAGCGTGACGTCCCTC
>NW_009698944.1:0-750 GCF_000703405.1 Apaloderma vittatum | reverse complement strand
CAGCCTGAGCGCAGCAGGGTTCAAGAGTGTGCCCCCAGTGCCCGGACAAGCCTCCGGGCTGCTAGATCAACGCTGAGACCAGCTACAAGTGCCGCAACCAGCCATCCCGTGGTGCCCGGGCAGCCTCCCGGGCTGCGACAGCCACGCAGCCTTTGCTGTTTGCTGCTCCCAGGCCTGCCCGCATGTTGCATTTAGCGTTTTATTAAGGAGAGCCATTATCATTTGAAAAAACATTCCAGGCTTTCTCAGCGCTTATCCTTGTCTGACTCCGCAAAGCTTGTTCGCGCTTTTACCTCCTGCAGACTACATTACAGTAATGCCTCGCAGCTCGCCGGCTTGCCAGGAGAACTGATCACCAGCCCTTGGCCCGCAGGGCCGTGCCACGGCCGCGTGAGGAGCACGGCCACCATCAGCCCAGTGCCTCACCCTAGGGCCGGTCCCAGTGGTTCTCTCTCTCAGAAAGACGCGTGCCCCAGGTCGCCAGCTTTAATGAGTGCTCTGCACAAACAGCGCTCCTGGTGCCCCATCACCCCGGCCGCAGAGCGCTGCCAGGACTCTGCAGCCATCGCTGCTTTCACTCGGGGCTTGCCCCCAGCAGAGGAGACTGATGTTTCATCGGCTGCCTTCTCACTGCTCCTAACGGCGTCCCGGCTGTTTCACTGCTCGCCCCTCGCTGCAGGCAGCAATCGCACCTGGTGTGCAAAGAAAACAATTCTGGCATTCGTCAGGCTAAGCACACTTGCTGATGCC
>NW_009698943.1:0-699 GCF_000703405.1 Apaloderma vittatum | reverse complement strand
ACCCCCCCGTGGTGGCCGGTGTCCACCAGCCGCTCCAGGATCAGCTGGACGTGTCTCTTCACCTGCACCTACAAGTTAAGAGGTGTCACAGCTGTGCACGGGTGCCTGGTGCTGCCCGCTGTGGTGCTGGCAGGGAGCGAGGGCACGGGGGTGGCACTGGCACCACCGTGGGTAAGAATCGCTCCCGGCACAGAGCTGATGTCGTCCCTAACCCCTGCGGGCTCCTGGTGAGGGCCGGGCTTTTTCAGGGCAGCTATGACAGCTCACCCAGAGGAAAGCAGGCAGGCAGGTTGCAAAGTGTTTGCCGTTAGTCTTTGCAGAGGACACGGGAGCTGGGACTGAGGGCACAAGATTCCTTGGTGCCCTGTAGTGCCCCAAGAAGCGGGGAGGGAGCAGCTCTGCCCCAGCCGTGAGGGACCGTGGCCGTCGGACAAGCCCGGTGCTGGGATCCTGAGCCATGGGACCAGGCAGATCTGGGCCCTGGGGTGGCTGGGTGGGACCACGCTGCCAGGACGGACACACTTATGGCACCATGGGAGATGGGGAATCATGAGCTCACTCTAAACACTCATGATTTAGATGAAATACTGAAATAAAGGTCTTGTTCTCTCCAGCATAGCAAGTGCGGCTCATTCGATAACTGCGTCTGGCAGCATCTGGGTGACCAGCTGGAGCTGGGGCTGGGGCTGGAGCTGAGGC
>NW_009698942.1:0-527 GCF_000703405.1 Apaloderma vittatum | reverse complement strand
GCCCCATAGATGGGAGTCTGCCCCATAGATGCACGTCTGCCCTATAGATGTGGGTCTGCCCCATAGATGGGGGCTGTCCTGTAGGTGCAAAACTGCCCCATAGATGTGGGTCTGCCCCATAGATGGAGATCTGCCCCATAGATGAGGGGCTGCCCAACAGATGTGGGGCTGCCCCATAGATGTAAGTCTACCCCATAGATGGGAGTCTGCCCCATAGATACGAGGTTGCCCTATAGATGGGGTCCTGCCCTATAGATGTGGGGCTACCCCATAGATACGAGGTTGCCCTATAGATGTGGATCTGCCCCGTAGATGGGAGTCTGCCCTATAGATGTGGGGCTGCCCCATAGATACGAGGTTGCCCTATAGATGGGGTCCTGCCCTATAGGTGTGGGTCTGCCCCATAGATGTGGGGCTGCCCCGTAGATGGGAGTCTGCCCCATAGATACCAGGTTGCCCTATAGATGTGGGGCTGCCCCATAGGTGTGGGTCTACCCTATAGATGAGGGGCTGCCCCATAGATGGAG
>NW_009698941.1:0-44996 GCF_000703405.1 Apaloderma vittatum | reverse complement strand
GAGGAACTTTTTACAAGAGTGTCCACTGACACTGTGACTGACAGGACAAGGGCAAATGGGTTTAAGTTGAAGGAGAATAGATTCAGATTGAACCTTAGGAAGAAATTCTTCAGTATGAGGGTGGCAAGACTTTGGAATAAATTGCCCAGAGATGTTGTGGCTGCCCCCTCCCTGGGGGGATTCAAGGCCAAGCTGGACAGAGCCTTGAGTATCCTGATCTAGTTGAGAGGCGTCCCTGCCCATGACAGGGAGGTTGGACTAGATGATCTCTAAGGTCCCTTCCAGCCTAGGCCATTCTATGATAAGTCACAAACTGAAATCACTAGCTGTAACATAGTGTCATGAACTGCTCCGGAAGCATTGGTACACCAAGGCTCTTTCTGTTAGTGCTGATTACAGTCTTCTGGCCCTGCAGAAAGGCAATCAAGAACCTGTAGGTAGGAACAGCAACTAAGTTTGAACTAAAAGCAGTACATGAACTGATAGTCTCAGTCTTGAGCTGACACTTACTCTCTGATGGCAAGTCTACCAGATTTCCAGTTAAATTAGTCCAAATTCCAGCCTGGTGAACATTTGCATCTTTTTCTAGTGGGAAGATAGCAGAGGAAAGGGAAACTTCTGATAATTTATCTTCACTACCTTCAGTTAAAAAAGTTGTCTGAAATTTGCTTGCTATTTCCCTGACAATTCCTTTGTGAGATCAGCTTACATTTGAGGGTCTGAAAAACCTGTAATTCTAGAGGCATATACAGAAAGGCCACTGGGTAGGTATATCCATGTGAAACAATGCAGAATCACACAGAAGTGCCAATTTAGGCCCTTTTAGTCAGTATCTGCATGACTGAAAAACTGAGGAAGCAGCACTCTGATGTCCTGAAATCAGGTGCAGGCTTAGCCTGCTTAGAGACCTCTTTGCACATGTCTTCACCCTTAGCTGCCTTCTGTAGCTCCAGTCGAAAACTCTTCATTCAGCTACCCAGTGTTTCAACACCCATCAGACAACTCTGCAGGGAAGGGCTAGAGCGGGCAATGACTCCTTACAGTCACTAATCTTTTCACCTATAGATACTCGTTTTCTCACACCTTTGTCTGTTGGTCCTACTACTTCTCATCCTTGATTATGGAAAAAAAAATATGAATCACGAAACAAAAATTCAAACTTTGCTTTGCAAAACACACTAAGTATTTAAGATTGATCTGTGTAAAAATAAAAAGGATTCTATTTCTTTGGCCACACAACAGAATCAAGCTAATGATATCAGTAGGAACCCAACAGAAGTATTAGACAAAAGCATCCAGAGATGGTACTATCCCTGTAAAAGCAAGCACTAGGAATTAATTAAAACACCCTTGATAAAAAGGCTAATGGATGTGCTTGGACTTGTAGAAACACTCCTATGTAGTAGATTAGGCTGGAAGGCAACATAGGCAAGTTTACCCTTTTACAGCTTGAACTCTGCAATACTTCCAAGAGCCCTCCAAAAGCACCAAAACTTTCTGAAAAGTCAAATGCACCATAGCCAAGCCAGTGTGGCTCATCAGCTCAGTAAAACTTTGACCCACATGACCACATTATCCCAGTGACATCATCCAGTGTAAGTAATCAAACAAAACATAGGACAGTGTCAAAGAGTTTATGCTGGCATTCTACAAAGTCAACACTGACAAGGTAGATGTAAAACTAGAAAAATATACTATTTGATTCCTACTGATAGAAAGCTCCCAACATTATTGCTCTGTGTTCAAAATAAAATAGGTAGTCAGGGACAGCAAAGATCATAGGAAATTTTGGGAGGCTTTTCAGAGAAGTCAACAATTGCCTCAAGAGTTGCAAAGATGGATGGTCAACTGCTGCTGCCCCCGCACTTGCATAGAACAGCTTTTCTACTTAATATCAGAGTCAAGTTTTCCTCTGAGAGAAAACAATGACACTTCACATGACATTTTCCTTCATAATCATACTCTAAGTAGCACTACTATATGGTATGAGCAGGACTCATACTGACTTTATCCTAATATTTGCCACTATTTTGAAATTGTCATTGTAGAGGGTTGCAAAAATCAAAATCAGGAGATAAGCTATTCACATGCTGTCAGGAACTGTTGTAACAATTGTATTTTAACAGACATTAACTGTATTTTAAGAGGCACACTAACATGAAAATGGTGTTGATGCAGGCCTGTTTCTACATTTTCTAAATCTAAGGTTTATCAGTTATCAAAAGAAACCATTATCTCTTGCTTGAACACAATAGCTAACATTGCATTGTACTAATGATGTATTTTAAAAATAATGCACATTCATGATGTATTTCAAGATATTACTAGACTGTATGTATAAGTCGATACTCTAGAAGAATATTTAAATAGGTCATAATGCTTCTGGCTACATAATGCAAACTTACTGACATAACATAATAAATGAATACTCCAAAATGAAAATACTTTATCTACTTTCCCTGCAACACACATGCTTATGGTATTTTTTGATTTTTCTGCTTTTTTGAGAGAAATAATAAAAGTATTTCCTCATGCTAAAGAAAATATCCCCATAATATGTCTAATTTTCTAGTTCTCTCACCACTCTTCACTGGATTCCTAAGTTTGCAGTTTCCTTTGAAGACAGACATAAGATATTGATCAAAGAAATAGGTATAGAAGTGTATGGAAGTGACTCGGTAAATTCTTTCTCACTTGGCCTCCAAGATAATTGGAAGATTTTAAGTCATTCCTGGAAATCATCCTCTGCTCAGTCTTAGCAGATGAGGAAAAAAGTAATTTATTTCATAAAGATGTAATTTCGTTAGATTTACTAATCATCATAGTGCAGCACAGGTCTTCTGCAAATTTGTCACAACTTCAGTACTTTGTGGTACACACCTGTAAGTCGCAAGTCAGACCCTCACTGAGGCAACCATCTGCACCAACAGCTCAGAGCAAGAGGGACATCAGCTGGGTGGTCAGTATTGCCCAGAGAGGTTGTAACTTCCTAGGTGGAACAAATGGGCTATAATGTTACCAACCAGTTGGCCAAGAGTACATGCCACAGGTCTGCTATACATGGAGACAAACACGAATTATCAAGTTGAAGCAAGGCATTCCACCCCAGGTTTAAATCTAACCATCACTGAAGTGATAGGAGAAACTTTTATACCATCCCAAGTAAGTGTCATCATTCTTGTAGTCAGATTTGCTACACATTTATCTGTTGTCGTCAGGTAAGAGTCACAGATTTTAACACACAAAACTCCATTCCAACATATGAAAAAAGTCCTTCACGGTGAGAGCAAAGTGAAGGAGAGGGTCCCTAGAAGACTGTGGAAACAAAGCCCTTCTCTGTCTTCCCATCAGACTCAGGACTCTTAAACCAACTTAAGTTCTCAAGACTACATCACTGCACTGTATTTTCCTTCAAATGTCAACTTATGCTTTGTTGGAACAGATACTCAAGTAGCAACAGATACTCAAGTAGCAACTAGCAGTTTATTTTTAAAAGGCTTTCAGCAGTTAAATGGACCATTTTTTGCCTGAGGTTCAGCCCTTTCCTCTCCCCATGCACATCTGACACCTACTCCGTACATCTGAGATGAACAGCACAGTTTGCTCTTTCATAATTTTGACATTGAACACCTCAAGAGAAATACTGAATTCAGTATTTATCTATTTTAGTCAGCAGAAACATTCTGGTTTAGAGAATGGAAGACATAAGTATAATATTCTGAAAACTAGTAGGAGAATTCAAGAAAACTCTTTAGTAATCTCACAGTTGCTGTTTCACAGCCTTTATACACTTGGCTCTTGCTCACATTTCCTTTACTTGCTCTATGTCTTCCTATAATTTGCTTTTTCACACCTGCTATATGCACTATACTATTTTTGCTGTCCTCATTCATAATGATTAGTTTTCTCTTCAGTCCCAGTCAGCAAGTAAATCAGCATACTCCTTGGGAGGCACGTAAGAAAACTAGTACTTGAATCACAATTCTTACATAGTATTCCATTTATTGGAATTAATTAAGCAATATTTCACTTCTCTAATTGAATATCTATATGTTGAAAGGAATGCTTATATACAGTAACCCATATAGTAAATACAAATAGAGAGCTGGCTTTAGAAAAAGTTTAAATGTAGGAAGAAGGCTGACATTTTTATTATTTCTTTCCAAAATTTATAACTTTATATATTTGAAAGAGGCTCCAACCAGAATTTTTTATTCCCGCCTGTGAACACTTTCATGCATAACTTCAAATGCTACTTAATGTCCTTGAATACTACTCCAATTCACAAGGTATGCTTTTCCTACTACTAATATATGCTCAGAGATTCCAGCATCAATCACATGTGAATTTGTGCTGTAAGCATTTTTTGACACCTTAACATGATCAACATATCTAAGATCAGAACAACTGGCTTGATGTGTGTCCTGGTTTGAGCTAAACAGAATCATTCCTGTTCAGTGACTTTTACTTCTCAGCTCAGTCTCTTCTAAAAGGCTGCACTTTCTGAAGTTAGTCACGTGGTTTTGCAGACAGTGTCTGCTACAGGCAGTGATAACACCTGATGTTTACAGTTACTGGCTTGGGGTTGGGATGCAGAAAGGGTCTTGCTTATACTTATCCCCATAGAGACCAAGACCGCTGCTGGCTCTTGTGTGCCACGCTGGGGGTGCCAGGTAGTAAGAGGGTCCACAAGAAAGTAAAATGTTCCACCCCCAGGGAGTAATAGACAGGACAAGTGAGTATTCCATTCCATATTTATCACATTCAGTATAAAACTGAGGGATCACAGGGGTTACTTCTCTTCTTCAATGGCTGGCATCCAGGGAGGACTCTGTCTGATCTTCCACCTTTGATCCCAATTCTGAGTTCCTGAATCCAGCTCCTGTATCCATCTCCCTTCTACTGATGAGGCCGGGGCTTCCCTGGTGCCACCTGCTCTGCAGCATATCAGGGGTGATTGATATCAGCATGAGGAGTCAGATATCAGTTTTGTGTATATATATACATATATATAAACACACACATATATATATATACACACACACACATACATACACACATACATTTCACTATTTTTATTATTTCCTTATTCATTAAAGCTGTTTTAATTTTCTTTTTTTTTCCAATCTGTAAGTCTCTGCCTGCCTCATTTCCTTTTCCTTCCTGTTTGAGGGAGGAGAGGGGGTTAGAGAGCACCTGCTGATGTTTAGTGGCCAGTGCAGGACTAACCCATGATACTGTGCCACCAAAGCCAGACTCCTTATTCTATAATAATCTTTTAACTCAGTACTGAGCAGAAAAGAGAGACTGAGGTCCTAGCAGTGTGCAATTGATGTATGAATTGACTGCATGTGTACACTTCATAGGTTTTTGACTCAGTCTGTAGTTCCTGATCTCAAGTCCACTTACCATTCTCAGACAGAGACCAAAATTGAGCACAGAACAAACACGCACGGTATTTCTAACATAAAGCTTTTCTGGTCTCCAGTACTTTTTCTGGAGATTCCTGCATCTAGCAATCCTTGACCAGATATTTTATCCAGCTGGGCAACTATTTGCACTGTTTCCCCAAGATCCTCTGCCCACCTCTGGCAAGGTGCGTAGTTCACTCTTAAAAAAAAGTTCTAAGCCAGTTTTCTACAAGCTTCATTGAATAGCCCTTAACTCCTGGGCTGAAAGAGACAATAAAAGATCCATCCCTCTCCATCCATCCACAGTTTTGTCAGCCTCTGTCATCATCACCCCTGGGTGACTTTTTCCCAGACAAGAGAGTCCCAGCATACTTAGACCTTTCCATACATCCTCCTTTTCTTCTTCTGAATCTTCCCCATTCTAATGCATCCTCATCGAGATGAGCAAGTCAGACCTACATGTAATATCCAAGGTACAGGTGAACCACAGATTTATATGGCAGCATAATGATGTTACCTGCTTTGTTCTCTGGTTCTTTTCTCATAATTCCTAAAATTTGATTTGCTTTTTAGCCTGCTGTTGAGCATGGGCTGATGTTTTCATGGAACTATTCATCACAACCCAAGGTCTCACTCCTGAGTGGCAACAGACAGCTCAAAGCCAATCATTTTATATGTGAAGCTAGGAATGTTTTTCCCCACATGCATCACTTCACATTTATCTACACTGAATTTCATCTACTGTTTTATTGCCCAGTCACACGGTCTCTTCAGATCCTTGTGTAATTCTTCACAGCCTGCCTTCATCCTCACTACCTTGAATAATTGTGTATCAACAGCAAACTTGGTCACCCCACTGCTCTCCCCCCTCTTCAAGCCTATCTACATACGTATTTATGAACAGCACAGAATCTGTGGGACACCATTGGCAAATCCCATCTGCTGCAGTGCCCAAGCACTCAGTCCTCATCTGTTCCTTTATCTTCTGAACAATTAACTCTCTGTACAAGGACCTCTCTGCCCCAATACTAAGGCTTCTTAATTTCCTTAATTGCTTTTAGTGAGGGAGATTTTTAAAGACTATTGGAATTTCAGGTAGAAGATATCGACTAAATCACCCCTTCCCTCAGGCTTATTGACCCCTTCAGATAAAGAACTCCAAACTTTTTCTTCCATGAATATCAATCTATAGGGAAAAAAAATACTTTTAACAGGTGGTGGGTTGTTTTTTTTTTCAAAGCAGCTTAATTTTGAGGTGTTGGGGACAATGTTAACCAGATGAAATATGAAAGAACAGCCACAGAAAACTGTTTCCCCTTCAGCTCTGGCACTGAAATTTTGTTCAAATTCAACCAGATAGCCTAACTGCTGTGATCCTCCATTTCCTAAACTACAGCAAAGAGTCCAGAGAACGGTGGAACTAATCCAGTCTGGTTTCCAAATGATTAACTTCTGACCAACTTCGGTGCCTTACGGGGTTCAAAGCTCTGTTGGGTTCATCTTTTCCATACCCAGGGACCCACTACACAACGAGCAGAAACAAACCCGACAGAGCTGCCCAGCAGACACAAGAGCTGTTCATTTGTGTGAACAGCACCATCTCCCAGTAGCTGAAGGACTGATAGGAGGAGACAGACGCAGGGCTTGCATAAGCTGTCTTTCCACAAGAAAGAGGTTAAGCATGGAGATAAATAAATTATATATGTTGGTAAAAGCAGATGTTATTTGGATATTTCTATTATACACTAGACTCATTCAAAAACAGTTTATGAAGGTTCAATTATTTTTGCTCATGTATCCTGATTTGGCTATAAAATAACAGCAATGGTAGTTTACATGGGATAAACATTAAGGGCTTTTATAACTTGGGCTTTGGAGTTGAAATAGATTGGCCAGAATCTTCTCCCTTGTGCATTGAGCCAATCTCACTTTGGCATGGCAAAGTGAGGTTTAACCTGACTAAATGAAGCAGTGACCCGTTGTTAAAGGCACCTGTTTGCAATTATATCTGAGAGCAGTGGCTACATGAATGTCTCCACATCATTCTTTTGGAAGTCTTCCTTAAAGCAAGAATGTTCCATCTGCTTATGAAGGAAGCTTATTATTTTGACCCAGCCACAACATAGACAAACACAACAACAAATTTACCTTTAGATAGAACATTGATTGTCAGGGAGAAGCAATATAGGACCACTTGGTGTGGGCGGTTGTAGATATACAGGGCTGGCTCCAATTACCTGCTCCAAATCAGTTATTCTGGGGCAGCCTTACAGTTGTCTAGCTTGAGCCTTTGTCTACAGGAGTGAAGTTAATCACGGGACACCTTGTATTGCCTCTGCAGCGTGGCTGCAGGGATATCATCTCACCCAGCTGTCAGCACCCACCCCTGCACAGCCTCTTTCTACTGAGCATCTCTGGGGACCACGCAAACTGGGCAAAAGGAGGATAGTGCAGAAAAACTGGTCACATGTTGTTAAGTAGTGTGATCTTGGGAGAAAGGTGAAACAGCAGTTTTATAGGGTGAAAACATATTTTTCAAGTTTCATATTCGAGCCATTCAAACTTCACGATTAAAGAGAAGACTTTATTTCACACACTCAGGGGAGTTTACTCAGTTTTGACACACAGGCATAGAATAACTTTCAGACATGGAAAAAATTAACAGTGATTTGTAATCTGACAACTGCAGCCAGTGGTCATGGAAGAGCCTTGTGACTCCAATTATTTATACGTAGCAGTTCAGTTTATAGTTTGCTGTATGAGAACTATATACCTCCCCATTATCAGAAGAAAATACCTCAGTACAAACCATAAAATTGAGGTTAAAAAAGTGCCAAAGCTAGATGCTTAAACCGGTTTTCTAATACTCTCCGTAGGCTTGCAAAATCAACTCGGTTCCACTTCTGAGAATCTGGACACTGTTGTTGAAAAGCCTGACTACAGATCTAAAAGCCTAATTTTAAGCACTCAGATTTGAAACTCGCCACCTTATTTACTAAAGAAGGAAAATAAAGGAAGCGAAATACCTTGAAGACAATACTGGGGAAAGTATTAAGCTGCTTGCTTGTAAATCTCACAGTATGATACTGCTCATGCAGTGAGGGAATACAGTTCTTAGCTTCAAACAAGCACTTAAAACTGCAACACTTGAAGGCAACTGGAAAGATGAACTTACTGACCGGGTAATTGCTGGGACCTTTTTTCAAAGAGCAGATTGAATCACAGCTAATAACTAAGCCCACTCTCGTATGTATGAGCAACAGCGAGACAAAAATTATTCGCAATCATACTAGAGACAGTTTTCTGAATTAAGAAAGTAGTGGAAGGGTTTTATATATTTTGGAAGCATAGAAAAAAAACTTTGAAAATGAAAATTTGAAAGGAAAAACATGTTCAAAAAATTTGCCTTTTGAATTTACCCTTTAGTTTTTAGAGTGAAAATAAAAATCATTCTAGCACATACATAAAGTAGTTCTGATGTCATTTTTTGCAACAGAGATGAAGAAATAAGATATGCTGATGGGTCTGTAAGTACAGGCACATGGGGTTTCCCCCCCATCTTGATTTATTACAATAGGGGAATAAATGCATTGAAAATAAAATGTACTAGTATCATTGAATTGTAAACACATCACAAGGCTTACAGACAGAATGTCATCTGAAATCTAAATCTTAACACACACTCATATTTCCAGGAAAAAAGAAATCATGTAAGAATGTAATATTCTTTAAAGCATCAACATGACACAGTGCTAAGAACTAGAATAAAATCCGTTTACATTACTTCTAGATTGGTAGTTTCCTATAACAATACTAGTATTTTAAGTACTGCAATAATATGCACACAAAGAAATTTTGTTTCGTTTTTCCCACCTTCCCATTTCTCTCCCTCCCCTCACCTCCCCCCCCTCCCCCACCAATGGCAGAACAATGAGCTGTAAATAGCCTTTATGTCCTCATCTTTCCCTTTTGGAGTCAGACATCTTCAGTGTTTTCAGGGAAAGGAAACGCAGATACATCAACCTAACAGCAGCCCAACCCAGTACATATTTCTTTACCTACTCTGACCAGTCATACACCTTTGTCCCAGGACACATGGCAGATGCAATTACCAATGTATATTCAGTTTAGCAAAGAAAAGAGGAAACTATTGGCGAGAATGATCTGCAGTCTTTCATCCATACTAGCATCAGTAGAAACAAATCCTAGTCTTTTTGTAACAGAGAGCAGTGAATTTAACAGATTAACTGGAATGTATTTGTTCATAGGAGGATTTATCTCCTAGAAACCATGCAAGAGCGGCTCACCAAACCAAAATTAGTACTCATGCTTTGTAATGTACATACAACTTCTTACAGCATTTCTGTGTGTAATTAACAGTTCAAGAAGCAAATAAAATGCTGGACTGTTTTCTTCCTCATTGCATCATCACCAGCTAATCTGCTTGTCTCATTTCCGCCTCGCTCCAAGGACTGATCTCTGCCTCTGCTGCCAAAAGGGCTTCTGGCAGTGAAGCTCAGTGGAGGAACATTTACAAACCGTCCTGCCTGAGTCATCAGGCAGAATCGTTATCTCCCCCTGACACTACAGCTGCTTGTGGGTTATCAGGGCTACCAAAATACTGTGTGCTTCCATCTTTCAAAGGACCATGCTTCCATCTTTCAAAGAGTTTGAATCCTCCCTAGTTGAGCAGTAATTTTTAGAGAGCTACAGGCATGACCTGTGCTTGATGCACCAATAAAACCAGTGATCTGCATCCCAAGGTCTGTCTTGGCTTTTTCCCTCCAAGACCACAAGAGTCTTCACACCTTTGACTTTCACTGAAGTCTCTATAGCCAATCTCTGGAGTATAAAAAAAGAGTTTTCCTAAGATTTCAGCTATGGAACTTAGTGCTGTAAGAGCCAAGTGAAAAGCTCAGCTTAACTCTCTGGCAGTGAAGAATAAGGTCTTCTTAGTGATTAGACTTTTATGTAATAAGGTTTCCACCCCTCTCACCTCATGCAAGCACATGCAAACTCAACAAAGTGAAACTATTTCCTCTACAGTCTTGGAAGAAAAGGAGAGGAAAAAGGTTAAGTAAACATGGGTTTAATTATTAAAAATAAGAAGAAGGGTAGAGAAACGTGTATCAAGTTAGGCCAACTTAGTTTAGGAATGCAGCTGGTAGCGGTAATACTATAACAGAGATTAAGCCAGCTTCCACCAAGTCAGAATTCTGGTGTCTCATGGGACGAGTTCTTCATGGTCAGTGTTGTAGCCATAGAAAAAACATGAGTGTAGAAGTGGACACGTCCTAAACCAGCACAGGCTAGTCAAGTACAATAGCTGGGACCCAGCAAATTAAGAGTAACTTGAAGTTCTTTCCTTTGCTTTACTGCCTATTGTGACAGCCAGTCATAAATCATATTGTTCATGTAGGTAGCCATCTCACCCATCTGACAACAAATTATTATCTTCTCCCTGATGAGTCAGTGATCAATAAGACAGGAGCTAAAAGCCAGCAACAAATGAAACAAAAGTTTTTCCTCCCTTATTATATCGCTCAAGTTTTCCAGAGTTGTTGTTTACCATAAAAAGCTTAAAGACTTCATGCAGAGTGACAAAGAGCAAGAATGATCATTGTTAGAATCATGAGAGAAAAAATAAAAGGCGGCATCTTCACTCTAAATAAAGGATGAGACAACATAGGATGAGCCTAGTACTCACTGTGGACCGATCCTTTAGAAACAAAATCGTAGGCAAATGCCTTTTTGTGCAAGAAAAAGCTAATATTTTCATATGATGGAGTTATTAGAAGATCAATATAGCATCCACTAGTAAAAAATACTCTAATTTCAGAAAAATTTATAAATACTTCTTGATCTATTCAATACCAAAAAAGTAAGCGAACAGCCAACACAATACTAATTGGAAGTGACACAAAAATCCACAGTCAGCTCTCAAAGTTATATACCACTGACAAAGCATTAAATTTGGTGGGGTTTTTTATTTCATACTTTTCCACAGAACTTTACATTAAGTGATTCTGAAGATCAAATCATTCTGATGCCTATTCCAGTTTGATCAAATAAAAGTGCCCAATCTAAATGTTTTAACTGATTATGTTTTGAAAGGTTATGGAGTTAATACAAACAGCTTTGTTCATCTTTCAGCCTGTTCTCCTTAGGGCTCCTAAGAGCTAAGGAACATTCATAGGGGAGCATCTAATTCTCATCGTGGAAAAGGACAGTTACTCTGTAAATTAGAGCTAAATGAAAAAAAAAATCATAGGTTATGGTCTGGTATTGCAGCATCCTAAAATGCCGTATCATTTGAACACTACTCTTCTCAAAAGCCTCTTGTCTGTAGACGCATCTAATTCTACTTTTATTCAGTTTCCACTTCAGCAAAACAGCCTCTTCAGACCCAGAATCTGAATATTTAAGCTCACTTCTGCTGTATTTCTTCATCTCCTATCTCAGGTCAAAATCTAAATCCCTTTCCCTCACCCAGCTCCATCAGTTCTCATGGACAAGTCTCCCCAAATCCTTCCCTTCTGCTAATACAGTCTTTCACACAGGCTTTCCCCCAAAACCTCTAGAAGAGGCCCTTGACAACAGTAACACTTGCTTGAAGTGCTCAATCTGCCCACAGCGACAAGCTCTTGAAATATCTTTCCCACATCCTTCACAGCACACCATGTTCAGTGTAAGCCCTCAGCCCCACAAAGGTTGCCCACGGGAAGAGAGACAAGAGCTCTGCCTTGCATTAACCCACCTGATGCTCAAGAACTGGCTAATGCTAGTGATGAAAGCACTCAATCATCCACGTGAAATATGCAGCAATGCATTACACAATCATATATGAAACATCATTTTTGTTAGATTTTCTCATAACCAGAGTTACTTTTTTTAAAATACTTTTTTTCAAAAAAAAATTGTATATACTGCCAGGTATTGTGGAACTAGATTACACAATATGTAAGGCTCAAAAAGTGATATTTCATTACAAGTGACAGACTAAACCGTTGCCTTTAAACCACATTTTCTCCCCCAGAGTTCGGAACTGCCGTGTGAGACTTGCAGATACACGGCAGCTCAGCGTTTCATTATTGTTTTGTTAATGTTGTTGAAAGTTTAAACAACTTGAGTGTATCAAGTAGCCAGTTACTGCATGTAGGCTCTCAGGCTAATTAAGACTTTGACAGGCTGCACAAATACCACCCTGTGTGTCCAGCTCCAGTCAAATCTAACTCCACTGCGACACTTCCATCAGCAGCACAGGAGCGTGATCAAGCTGTGCACAGAGCTGCAGCCCACAGCTGTAACTAACTGTGCTTTGAGCACTTCAGCATACCTGTGAGCTCGTACTAATTTACGCATATATCTTTTGGCAGCTCTACAATGACACACAGGACAACAGGCCAGATCAACATGCTGAACCTGGCTGTCATTAATACTTTCACACGGTCCCTACTTTTGTTGAATCCTGTGTATATCACAGTACGTGAGCCCAGAACAGACCGGTGATGTTTTTATTTTGAAATTTTGCAGGATTTCCTAAAAATTCCAACTGTAGCACATTGATTTATAGGGCAATGACTTTTGTTTTAAAATAAAACATTTAAGGCTCTTATTGGCAGGTATCAACAGCACATCAAAACGTAGAATTCGTCCCTTTGGTTTTCTTCAGGCCATTCTAACACATACTAGTGTAGTGTACATATGTAAAAAGAGAAAGATAAGAGCAGCAATAAAAAGGCGCAGCAGTAAACTGAAGAGATTCACTCTGCAGGAAGGCTTAAAATATTTCTCCATTTCAAGCTACTACACAAACTACTTGCTAGTTACAGCTTTGCATTCCTATCAATGAATGTTAGGAAGAATTAAACAACAGTTCCACGTTAACTGCAACATTTTCTCAGCTCCTTCATTCTATATTTTCACTCAAATTGAGAAAGAGAAGGCATAGTCTGGCAGAAACAAAGTATAAAGAAAAACATAAGAAATTCAGACTGCTTTTTCCAGCGCACAATTATTTTAGAGACTCTTCTGATCATATTTCTTCTAAAAAGAACGCTAACTTCTCCAGCTCAGAACAAATGCCTTGCAAATGATTGATATTCTTTTCCCTTCCTTTTTCTTTACTATAGTGCCTTCATTTCACCTCACAGGGGACATATGTAACAGCTGTAACATCCTTGGCTTTTGAACAGCTATACCAACATGAACATTTTAGTTTTCTACCTGAAAACTAGCATCTTTCTACTAATTTCATCTACTATTGCATAGAAGCTATTTGAACTTTTCGTGTTGGTTCCCTTCATTGAGCTTAAAGCAATTGTAGATTTTGTATATTCTCCCTCAGAGCTGCTGTCTTATCATAGAATGATTTGGGTTATAATGGACCTTAAAGATCATTTAGCTGCAACTCCCTTGTCACAGACAGGGACACCTCTTGCTAGACCATGTTGCTCAAGATCTAGTTGCACTAGACCAGGGTGAGGGTGATAAAACATTCAGAGAATTTCCTGGTTAAACTGATGAAAGGTCTGAAAATGACCATGCTTGACACATCTCTCTCCCACATTTCTTCAAAGGCTGTATCCTGCTTTCCACCAGTCAGTCACTTTTGAAACACCCTATTTGATCCTAGATGTTTTCAAGAGACTGACACCAGTGATGTCTGCAGCTTATTCTAGCTTTCCTCAGTGGACTCTCTCTACCCATTCTATCAGAAGATTTCTGAAAGTGAACAGTCCCAGTACACAAGTGGCTGATACCACATATTCAAAATACTTCCATTGTCATTACTTATAACCACTTGCAATGAATTATTGGGACGTCTGTGCTTGGTTACAGTAACTCACACTGCTGAAGGACACTACAATAATGAGGAACACTCCTTAGGTCTCATGGTCAAGTCCTCTGTGGGAATTGTTCAGTCTTAAGCAACTGTAACAGTTACTTCTCCAGTCTGTGCATACTGCCTTTCCATATGGAAACATATAGCTCCATTTGAGTTAGGTACAAGTTACTATCCCAGCACAAAATACTGCCAGCTGCTCCCCATTACCCAAGGTGAAAAATATGCTTCAAAATAGAAAGCCACATGAACAATCCTGATATTTTAGTAAATACTCTCCATTCTACGCACATCTGACCCATACTGAGCTGTGTGGGATGTTCTTACATCCATTTTCTAGGTTTCTCATTTATTTTCCTTGATTTTCTGCGGCCCCTTCATTTCCAAAATTCTTTGTATGTTTAAATGCATTGCTACTATTCCATCAAGTTTAGTCATTGTCTTTCAACTCCTCCGCTTTTATTACTTTTTGTTGTGAGTCAAGCAATACAGTCATAGCAGCTACATTTGTAAATCCTCTAAGCTGTCACTTCAAACAGCTGCAACCTGCTGACTGCTCCTTCTCCTCTCTCCAGTCTCAACACCCTTATTTCTGCTCCCCCCGCTCCACCTCCAAGAAGTTTGTTTGAAATGTCATTAATTTGGGAATAAATTCTACTTTTAAATGTTCATGTCTTCTCTCACACTTTTGAGTCTCACTGAGTTTTAACAAGGGGATTTCACAATGAGATCAACATACATCATCTTTCTCTCAAAGTACTCACATCGCTTTTCTACCATTGTTTATCTGACTCATAGTTGATAAACACACTGCAGGTATTGGCATTTTAGCTCAGAGGTGCACCAGCAAATTCTTCGCATGTCCTGTGGCAGTTTCATGAGAAAGTTGTGTCCTGATTTATCTTGGTTGAAGTTGGTTTTGTCTAGCTGTAATTGCCACTGGCTGTTGAAACTACACATATTCTTCCTACCTCTTATTTCAAAGCAGGATTAGGCCGATCCTGTTAAGGTTACAGAGCTCAGAGAACACCCAGGAATTCTCTGTCCCAATTCCAAAGTCAAAGGAGAAACAGAAGCAGCTGGGCAGTCCAAGGCATAGTTCTTCAGGACAACTGAATATTACTAAGGAACAGCTACAAACACTGCACAATAGAAAGGGAAACCTCCAAGGCTATAGATTCAGGATGATCTTGACATAATAATGGAAAGCATTGATATTTTTTGGCTTTGGGACAAATTAAAAAACAAAAATCCTTGTGCAACATCCTCACTACTGCTTTGCACAGGTCGAGCTCTGATAAAGGCAGAAGAAAATTTTTCTTCTAATGTAGCATGCATTAGAAGTGCTTTAGCAAAATTTGTTATAAACATATCAAAGAATTTCTGAGAACAGCAAAACAGTCTTTATAGGCTTACTTACAAATGGTCTTCTATCCATTTCTACTCAGGTTTTTTTTGTTTTGTTTCTGTGTGAGTTTTTTCATAGCACTCTAACAATAGTAAAGACTGCTGTTAGAGCACCTAGTGAACATAACAGACCAGTGGCCAGACCCATATTAATAGTTGATGTGTTCCTGTAGGTTTTTATCCCCTCAGTGCTACTGTCTCAAAGTATTATGACTAGAAATCCCAGGTGATCAGTCAGAAGCCTGTTGTCTGTAAAAATAAAAATCAGATAAGAGATACAGCAGGTTGCCAATAAGGAAGAGGAACTGTTTTCATAGTATTCTCTAGAACAACATCTGGACAATAAACAGAATCTGAAAGTATCTTTCAGAATATTTGGCTTGTTACTTTCCCTTATTATTTGTATGACTGCCAACAAACACCAAGTGTTTCACAGCCTGTATATAAGCTTCTCATTTCCTTAGCATTTCTCTTCCACGAGATCTGTTTCATGTTTTGTAACTTCCTTATTAGGAATGAATAGAATTTCTTAAAATTTTCTCCTCTGTATTAACTTAGGTTTAGGAAAACAAAATTTGGAAGATTTTTGCTAGCAATCAGGAGGCAATTTAAATTGCAAAAAGCAAACCTATTTGTTTCAATAAAATCGTAACTTATCTCCCAGGGGAGTTTCAGTACACAGGCATGTAATCTGGTTAGCTATGATAGGATACAGAAGTCCAGAAAGATGGCATTAATTCACTTCATTGCTGTTCTGGGGGTTTTTTGGGGGGTTGGTTTTTTTTTTTTTGACATTCTTCACTGGAAAGTATAAAATGAATACAGAACAAAGTTATCATAGTAAAGGTAAGTGTAACTATGCAGCAGGAAGAAGTTATTAACAAACCTCATGATGTTGAGTGATTGCAGTGAAAGTTTATTCCTGTTGTATGACACTGTTAAATTAGCTGAAGGTGAGGGTTAATGTTTTTAATTTATTATTAATCATCTGGTATTGTCCACAAGCAATACATCTAACCAGATCAATTGCTTGTCTTTTTTGTCAAGGCTATATAAGAAACTTAAAAATTAAAGTTATTTATATCAGGACTTGTCATTTTGCTAAGGACTTCTAGTGAGCATGAGAAGCATTATTGAAGAGGACTGTCTCTTGCAAAAACTTCAAAGGTTCTTAAAATCCAGTTCTGGGAATAATATAAATATAATGCCTAAGGCATTGGTCTGAATAACACTGGTGTTTATTATTTCACATCTGATTATCATGAAGAAAATACAATAATATTACAAAGATCATCACAATCTTTCTTTAAAAAGAAAGTGCTGATTTTTTTTTTATTAGAGAACCTGAAAAATCAAAATGCTTACAACAGATATAAAGAGAGTTGTAGAGTTCGTACATTTAAGTACAGACAGATCTTCTCCATAGCTGTAGGATTTTTCTCTGCTTTGAAACTCAGTGGTGGAGCATTTTTTGCTACAGTAATTAATCTTTGAAAAACAATCCTTGCAGGACTGCTTCCATTTAGAGGAGTAACAGAGGGAAGGGGATCTCAGTAGCAGGTATTTCCTTTGAAAACAGCAAAATAGAAAAACAACAGCGTGCTTCCCCACTTAGAAACTGTCAACCTCACAAAACTGATTTGACACATACAGTCATCTTTCCTCTTTGCTATTTACCAGTTTTTGCTCCAGCATAGACAAGTCTCTGCCCACAGATTTTCTCCCACCAGGTCTGTTGAAGCAGCCCAGTGCCCAGCCCCCAGCCCCCACGCTTCCCAACTGCATAACCAGAGAAAAAACAAATTTTGTTTGAACCTGAAGAAGTCTTTCACGTGGCTTTGCAACACAGGTTAGTAACCCCATAGTCACTTTTGGATCAGAAATTTTCTTGATGTCCACTTTTGAGTGGAACAATATTAACTGCTAAGACTGGTGACAGTTTTCTGCCAAACTCTTAAAAGAGTGTTTCCTGATATTTTTTTTTATGATTAATTATGCCACTAATTTAATACATTTAATTCTCTCCATGCCAAAAAATTATGGTAATCACCATACAGCATAAGTTAAAACATTTAAATGTTGATGGACTCGATTTGTTTACGGGTTTCACTATGCATGTTTCCCACAATATACAGATCTTCAAACAAAACTTCTAGACAAGTCACTACTGCCTGTTGTGCTCAGCAAAAGGCTTGATATTGCCATCCCCTAAATCATAGCTACAAAACACTTGAAGTGATGTTCTTAGATCCTTAGAAAAGGCTTTAACAAAAAAAAAAAATAGCCAAGAAAACCCCCAAACCTCTGATTTATCATCCCCATTTGGTTCCAAGACTTTATTGCCTAACAATAGATCAACTTGGCTTGCTTTAGGCATTAACAGCAGTACATTAGTAGGCCAATTATAACACTCTAAGAGTTTAATTTGTAAACCAGTACAAATCATCATTGTTTCACAAAAGGAGGTTTCCATGCTATTACTAGCATACATTAACAATGCCAATTTTAGTCTAATTGTGGGTTCGATTTAAGATACACAAGTCAATTGTATTGATAAGCAGTGTCATCTACCATATATTACAGATTACCTGAAAGTTTATGGACCAAAAGATAGAGATATAGCTGTAAGAATACTTTTTGTTGTTCCCTAAACCTTGATTAGTTTCAGGAACTGGACTTAAAAGATGCCAAGGACGGTCCTGAGAGGGGAATTGTTGCCTGGAGATGCAACTTATTTTAATCCTCTGCAAAAGTTTTCTCCTGCCAGTGGAAGAATTTGCTACTGAATTCACACAGCTCCTCAGTAAACCAATATTAGGGTGTTTCAGTAATCAATTGACTGCAGTTTGTTTTACTTTCTTACATTCCAACCAAGTGGCTTGGTCTGAATGTACAGTTCCAATTTTTTTTCCTTGCTTTATTTAACAGTTGCCTGCATTATTGTTAGGCACACATTGAAGCACTTGTTCCTGTCAAACCAGCAGTAAAGACTTGGCTTTATTACGGTGGGAATTTTACTCCTAGGCTTCCAAAGGAAGGGCCATGAAAGTGTATCAAGTTAGATTGGTTTAATCTCTGATTAGACCTCTAAAGAATGCAATCACGCTGTCTGTTTGTTTTGTGTCTGCAGAGCAGTAAGATGAGATCCTGCAAAGCTACAAGAAGCACTTGAGAAAAAAAATAATGTTCCTGTCGCATTCCTGGGAGAGAGCTGTCAGCTCCATTAGCAGAGAAAGATGTAGGTCAGGCAATATGCAAGATGCTTAGTGACTTCACTTTCCATATTATAAAGAGAGCCATTACAGATGACATACAGGCTTACAAGCAAGTCTCAGAATAAGTGGCATAATGCCTGCTATTAACTGTGTAGAGACATTTTAAGTATCTCTATCAATACAAAACCTCATACTTCCCTCCGGCTACTAGCTCTTCTAGCTTGTGCCCTTCTAGAATCAGAAGAAAAACAATGATGCAAGACAGGCCAAGTGACAGAGGCAGGGACACCTAGCAGTCTTCAAGGCTTCGCGTTTAATGGAAGAAACATCATCACAAGGAGTTACAGCATTTGAAGGCAAGAGGATGGAACTAGTTTTGCCCAGTTTTAAATATTTATGATGTCATATTATTGTATTTGCACCCTGGTTAAGAGATGTGGAAGTAACAGAAAGATAGCAAGATAATACGCAGGGGAAAACAGATAAAGGGAGATAAAAGAGCTGAAGAAATTCAAGCCTAAGTACTCCAGTGAAAAGTACACTATATATATTTATATGGCAGATATCCAAGGTAGTTAATTTTGGCACAAGTGGGGGAAGTCTCAATTCCTCAGGCAATGCACAGCTGGCAAAAGGCACTTATGTTGTTGGTTCATCACACAGATAAAGCATATGGGCAGAAAGAAGGTGGCAGGGAAGGAGGTAGTGGCATGGAAACACCAATACAGAGACTCAGTTCACCTGTGCAGGCTTCAGCCAGCACTATCTGCTGGCCATTTAACTCCACTCCTCGAGTGGATTTGCAAGATCTTTGCAGCATCTCAAAAAGGATGACAGTGTCTTGATGGCATTTCTAGACAATCATACAATCACAGAATGGCCTAGGCTGGAAGGGACCTTAGAGATCATCTAGTCCAACCTCCCTGTCATGGGCAGGGACGCCTCTCAACTAGATCAGGCTACTCAAGGTTCCGTCCAACTTGGCCTTGAACACCTCCAGGGAGGGGGCAGCCATAACGTCTCTGGGCAATTTATTCCAAAGTCTTGCCGCCCTCATACTGAAGAATTTCTTCCTAAGGTCCAATCTGAATCTATTCTCCTTCAACTTAAACCCATCTCCCCTTGTCCTGTCACTGGACACTCTTGTAAAAAGTCCCTCCCCAGCCTTCACCTGAGAAGTTTGCATAAGTTATCATAATAATATGGCTAGTGTCTTACACAGGCAGCAGAAGTAAACAGAATCCAAAAAGTGACTGGAGCACACTCCAACTTGGAGATGGACAGACACTGTATATTAATTTAGTAGCTTGAATCCTATCCCATTGTGAAATTAAGAAGGGAATTGGCTTAGTCACATTCTCCTTTCATCTGAACTTTATCATTCCTTTCTAGGGTCTTGTGAAGTCAGTTGTCACAAAAAGATGCAGTTCATTACTCCTTCTGCCAGTACTAGCAAGCCCAATTCTTAATATTTTCCCCATTTCTGTTTAAAGAATGCCAGTAAGTTTAGGTTTTAATCAAGAGTCAAAGCAAGAAATGCATCAGGAGTGAAAGACTCTTTAAAGCAAGCAGTTTATTAGTCTAAATAGCACACATCTCTGGGAAACTTCTTCCCCATCATTTTACAGCACCAAAATTGTTAGTGCGTAGGAGCTTTCTTACCAAAGGTCTCACAAAATAAAAAGTTTGTACTATATTTTGCTTATTAAGCAGCCTTATTGTTTTAAGCAAGTTGATTAATCACTGAAAATGTTGCCCTGACTGTAATTAATAACTACAGACAAAAGACTGTAGGCAAAAAGACAAGGTAGATCGAGAAAAGCAAACATCTCCAAGAATAGATTTTTGCTCTCTCTGTTGCTCCTGGAGCTCATAGGTCACTCTAGCAGAACCTGTGGCTGAACTGCTGAAAGTAAAAAGACGGAGAAGAAAAAGGGCTGCTGAAGCACAGTAACTTTTGAACGTTTACATGCAGGAATATAGAACAACTGATCAGACAAGGATTAAATATTAATGGTTTGTAGATAAAAATGGATACAAAGAATATAAAACCAAGGGCTTCCATCCTTCATGAAGGAGCATTAAAACACACAAACTGTTATAACCACACAAAGATGTGCAAATCTGAAAGTCCGATTTTGCATGAATGTGCAAGTTTTCTAATTGTTTTTCATGAGCTGGCAATTTGCAGCTCTAGGTAAGTGGAGAAGGAAAGCAGAAAGACAGAAATACTTGAATCAGTTCTTCAGATGCTATCAAATGTTGCAGCTATTCTGCAGTCTCCAAGACAGCTGAGCTGAGAGCTCCTTGCAGTGAGGGGAACATCTTCCCTTCTGCTCCTGCCCAGGTGTTCTACTCCTTTTCCAGCACCACCCTGTGACTGCTCAGGTCCTTCCATTCAAGTTCCCACCACCTCCAAGGGCTTCAGCTTCTACTGGTTCACATGGCAGCTCAGTGCTGCTAGAGCTGCTGCCAGATGAGCAACCCCTGTGCCAGCATAAGGCCACAAGAAAAAAAAAAAAAAGGCAACAAGACTGGACCACCCTTGGCAGCAGCACTGAGACACAGTTACTGGCTTTGTCTCATGCAACGGCCACCAAAGTCACCATGTGCTGGTATACACCAGCTGAGCTGCTCTCAGGGGTTGATAATCCAACAACCCTTCACCAAATAGCATGGATTTCAAAAGTGTGGTCTACACCTAAGGGTCATGATGTAGGATAATACAATGTATACGCAAAACCCTCACAGTTTTTGCACAAGCTTGTATTGTTCCACAGTGCTTTTTTCCAATGCAGTTTGAGGGAACTCGTTCTGCAAAAGATATAAGCAAAAAGTTGTGTAGTCCTTTAATTCAATCTGTAGTGATAGAAGTCCTAGCATAAATAAACTGTATTTAAAACATATCACTAGTCAATATTGCTAAGCCAACAAAAGTTTGTAATATAGTGTTCACAAATTGAATTTTACATAAGTAAAGATAACAGGTATAACTGTGAGAATCTTGCTCTTCAAGTTCATAAATGGCCACCTCCATCACTTTCTATTAAATCAAAGATTTAAGGTCAAACTGAATTTTTTTTCTTTCATACAACATTCTTACTGACTTAGAATAGGCACTCTACATATGAAATGACAAATATTTATGGTTTCCATTTTATGTATGAGAAAATATACATCATGATATAATATATTCATCCCTAGCCTGTGTATGTACTTAGTAAATATAAAGACTAGGAATGTGTGCATTACTCCTTGCTAATTTTGTCTTAAGAGCTATATATTTAACTCCAAACCTAATTTACATTCTTTTCTTCGCAATACATTTCATATCTTAAATTATGGGTGTGCAACACAATGTCATTTGGATGTCAAAGAAGCAATCAGCTGAAGACAACTATCATTCTGAAGCCATTTAGAGGCAAACTGAAAACGAAATTTTTTTTAACCTTTAAAAAACACTACAGTATATTAGGAATATAAGAATTGCTTCTATTACTGCCTGGAGTGCTGAATTTTTATTCATACTTAGGATTATTGCCTTTACAAAGTACTAAATTCCACAAGCACGTGTCATAAATTATGACAGTGATTTCTATGTAAAGAGACATGCAGCTGAAGTCAAGAAGTGCAGCATAAAACACTTGAATGGAAATAAAAATCCTTGCAATCTGCACAACAGAGTTATCAAAATCCACCAGTCAAGCGCAGTTTATATTCCAGACTAACTCAAGAAGCAGATGGGTTTCTGCTCAGTCCATCTATAGCAGCTCCAGCAGCAGAATGCAACGCTTCTCACTCCACCCAAGCTATGACATGTTGATGGTGGCAATGTAGGGAACCCAGAAAATTGCTCTCTGATCGACAACCCACCACTAAATGCAAGATGCATGCTTAGAAGGTCCAGCTGCCACCACTGCCTCCTGCACGGTCTGAGGTGGGTAATGGGCTGAAAACACACACACACCCGCCCAAAAGGCATGGAAGGATAGAGGTGACCCAGGAACATATGCAGGGGAGGTGTCAGAAAGGCTTTTGAAAG
Organism: Apaloderma vittatum; assembly: GCF_000703405.1. NCBI lineage: Eukaryota > Metazoa > Chordata > Aves > Trogoniformes > Trogonidae > Apaloderma > Apaloderma vittatum. The sequence goes on along the minus strand of NW_009698941.1, from coordinate 22,076 downwards.
CCTCCCTAAGCAGCCCATGAAGTGAGATCCAGGCAAAGATATATACTCGGAGATCCTAAGTGGACAGATACACCCATTTCCCATTCTCAAACCAAATTATTTTGAAATCATATTTGCTTCAGTAATCATCATTTGTAGATGTTGTGTATCCTGCGTACGAAGTAAATCTCATACTCTGTCTCAGACACTTATATGAAACTTTTTAATCATTAAAGCAACAATACTCAGGATTCAATTTTAGTCACAGCTCTAGGGCTGAGAAGTTATGAATGTAGTATTAAAGAATCTAGTAAAATTTAAGCTCGCTGAAGGACAAGTCACAGCTCTGCAAGCTGAGAGAAACTGAGGGAAGGTACCAGATCACCGTGCAGAGCCTGTCACCACTACAGGCAACAGCAGCTTCCCTGGGCTGCAGCTTCACAAACGCCACCAAGAAAAAGGAGAACAGTTTGAAACAAGTAGGTAGAACCAGAAAGACAAAGAGAAATGAAAATGAGGGATGTTGCAAAAGATTTAGAAAGCATTTTGACATTAAGCTTCTCTAACTCTCTAAATTTGACCATTCAAACTGCTTGGAGACATTTATAAAAACATTTTTGCATTACTTGCATTGCTCTGTGTGTTTCACAGGTCAATTCTAGTTACAAGAATGTACTAGTCCTGATAAAAACTAAATCCCACAACAGGTCTAGCATCTCTAGCAAAAGTCATCCTGAAATGTTATAGATGGATTCTATTAAATTTTTAATGGAAATGGCCACATAACATGGGTACAGGATGTAGAGAAGGGTTCAAAGTCAGCGTGAACACAGAGCTATAATCAACTAACAAATATTTTCAAACAGGTTTAAGTGGAAATTCTATGGACAATAACAAGATTGTCTTAAGACACAGTTAAAAGGAAGAGCTGAAAGAGTTACAAGTGAATTTTTAAATAGAGTACAAGATTATTTCAAAATTATATGAGCTGTTTCACATGCAAGACTTTGTACTAAACACCTCAGTGTCATTCACACACAGTTACTTTCACAGTCTGGTAAGCTACTGAAGTCTGCCACATCAGACACTTATCAGCCACTAAATGCAAATCCCAGTGTCACAGGTAAGTGGTATATTAAAAACTCAAGCTGCTGCAGAACAAGAAGTTGCCTCTTCCAGCACTTTTATCTTTTAAAGCAAAAATATATTTGTTTTGATTAGAATATTGTTGATGCCTTCTTTTTGCACTGCTGTGCCATTCAAATGTGTGGCTTGGTATCATTAAACAAAAGGTTTTCCAAAGGAGTGACAACCAGAAATGTAAATATTAACTTACATTGCAGAGGCACACTTGTACACATATACATTGCCCCAGCTCTCCCTCCTTGTTCCCCTCCTGCTGCAAAGAATAAAACATACATTCCTCCATACATTCCTCCTTGTTTGACAAAGCTATTTCTTACTCCATTTACACAGCCCCTAATTGCTCCCACAAAAAATGCAAACATTTTCCTTCCCCTTTTAAAATCTCACCCAATGTGCCTGTTTTGCTATCTGACTAGAGGTATAATGCTGGAGGTGAAAAACTGAAATAATCATGAAGATAGTTTTGAAAACACAAACTGCTGGGGAAAAAAGTAATCTAGCTTTTAATATTCACACTATGATGGCAGCCAGGAATTATGTTTAATTAGAAGCTTCACAGTGTGCACTCACCATCATTTAATCACATTTTGCCTTTTCTCAGTGGCACTCTGGCTATATTTATTACAGCCACTTATGATGAAGGCAGTATCTTTGAAAAGAGCTGCATAAGCAGTATATTTTGTATATTTAAGCTTCTCCCACTTCTTGGGTTTCTATCATAGTGAGCAAAAGCGTTTGTTAGAAAAAACACACTAATACATGTAGCCAGGGCTTGTGCTACCCGGCACATTGGTGGGAGACCCATCATCCAACTACCGGAATTCATAGTCCATGGCCACAAGCCCTCTCCGAGAAACAAAGATACAGCTGAGAACCAAGCCTTACACACAAACACTGAGCACACGATCTCCAAGGCCTCTGTGGAGATCATTACCCCGTAAGACAGTCACAACATGGCACAAGGTCACATAGGGAGTGTGTTGTCAAAGGCAAAGATGGGTTCAAAATCAAAAAAAAACCAAACACAAAGCAAACCCACCCCACACTGACTTGCTACAAAAGCAATCGCAACCTCATCAGCAATTTTTGCACAATTATTGCACTTTCTTGGACAGTTAAGCAACTGTAGGTAAAAGAGCCAAAAGCACTCACATCTAGTAGTTTTGGATAGAAATTCATGGACTTTAGATCCATACCAAAGCAGCGGCCTTGGGGGAAAGTGGCATTCATAGTGCTGTTCTTTTGAAGTAATAATATGGGTAAATAAAAGTGGTTTGGGAAGGATGGGCTTGTATTGTCTGTGACAGTGAATTAACCATCAGCGACCAATTTCTGTCTTCCAGTAAGTATTTTAAGAGGATGACTGGGAATTCCACATTTAAGAGTAGAAAAAAAATATCTCCATCACCATTTTCCAGCCCCAGACTGGAGCACCTGAAACTCATAGAAGCTACAGTATCTAGGCATGGGAAAAGAGCTTGAGTTTATTTTAAAAGTGCAGGGATACTGCTTTATTTTAATTTTCTTTCTATAAGCATAAATTTGAACAGAAGGTGAACTAGTAAACATTTGCCATGCAACACAGTCAACAGCTCCCCACTCCACTGTAAATAATTGGAAGAATCTGCATTATTCCCTCTAAAGCAGGGCTTCAAACATTCAGTTGTATGACTAGTCCAGTATTTTTCCTAAAGCTTCAGTACAGAACAGTTTTGTGATTAAATTTAACACTGTTATCACTGTTATTCTAAACTTAGAACTTTGTAATTTTGTTGAAGGGTGAAAATACTGACCCAAAACACACCTGAATGGCTCAAAAGACCAACTTAAAGAAACAGAAATAAATTAATTTTTAATTTCTTGACTGGGAGGACTTTATTCTTAGGTTTAAATTCCAGATGTCTAATGTTACATTGGAATACTATTCAATTTTGCCATTTCAAAGCTCTAATGGGATCAGTTTGAGTGTTCAGCAAAGTCCTTTTCAGTTAAAAAAAATACAGCTAGGCTAATCAAAGCATTTAGTAAATTCGCTGTGGTAAAGTTACACTGGAAAGACTTAAATAATTTAAATAAGAAAGCTCGATGACATTTAATGAACTGTTTCCCTCTGTGAATAATTTGGAACAGTATACTTCAAAAATCTTATTTATAAAATGGAAACTTAAATAGTAATTTTTCCCCAAACGTTCAACTTGTAAATTTGCTGACAAGTTTGAACAACATTATTACCAGTTGAATCTAAAATGAAGGTCAGTATTTAAATTCCTCAAACCAAGAGTCTGTTGTTTGCCTTGGTCTCTTGACAATCTTTTATTATTGAAGCAATAGCCTTTTGATGTCAGAGTCATAAAAGTATTTTAACAGTAAATATTTATTTTCAATTAAACTCCTTTTCTTTAGTATGGTAGCATCTCACGTGACCATATCTGAATTAAAGAGTAGTAACAGACACAAAGATCAATCCCTAGAGTTATTTGCCCATTATGACTCCAGACCAGTGAAAGAGTTTGAACAACAAGCATACTGTTTTGCAAGCTTTTGGTCATGCCAAATTTTGCCACTTTTCATTTGGCAAATGAAACTTGACCTGTCCAACATTCAATAGATGAGAGGCACATTGGTCTAAACTACTGCCTTGAAGTATTGAGAGAGTTGAGATGATACTTTGAGAGGAAGTCTCAAAAATACATTTGGGAAGATTTAACAGTAACGCATAAGAGCACAGAGAATAAGAGGACTCAAACTATACACAGTGGACTCTGGATCAGAACACGTGCAACAAATAAGAGAAATGTTTGACACCCTGTGCAGTCTAGTCACTGATACTTCCATCACTTCCCACTGAATTAAAACAGAAATATTGCCTGACGTTTTCAGGGTGGTATAAAACATCACATTCTTTCCAGAAAGTCATCACTAGACGATACCTGGACTGAGACAGAGGTGAATTTCCCCAGTGAAACCTATACACTTTGTGGGAGAAGAATATCCTGTCCTATAAAGAGAGGCTCCAGATGTCTCACTCTACCCACATGTCAGGGCTGGTAAGGGCAGACAAATGGGTCTCAGGGGTGGGAGGCTGCCTCTTTCCTTTGACCACAGCACCATAACCTCAGCCTGGTCCTCCAGAACGAGCAAGTGTATATCTGCACAAGTGAGGCTCCTGCTCAACAGCTGAAAATGGTTTTGGCCATGGAAATGCTACCTGAGCCACCACAGAATCAGGGGATCATTTTTAATCAGTAATGAGCCACAGCTAAGTTCAACTTTAATCAAAACTACCAGCTGACAAAACTTCTGGGATAGTTACATTAAGTCATCTAAATCTCTATTAAAAATGAAATGAGTCATTGCGATATGAGAGAAATTCTGGTCATAAAGCTCTGTTATTCTAATCTTCCCAAACGTACTGAATTCAGATAATGCTAAAGTCAGGATTTGTCATGCAGAACCAAGAAGAGTACTTTGCCCTAAGAATATTATGTTATGCGTTGCATTATGTTGCTCGAAAACAAACTGTATTGATAGGAGGTAAGAATAGTTTTACTTGATCTAAATACGTAGGATTCCAGAAAAGGAAAGGTAGACATATAGACCAAAAGCATGAATTATGCATACTGTATTGTCAAACTCCAACCCTACTTTAGAGCAGGAACAGGTTTTGCATGGAAAAAGAAATTAGGATGGAACATATATTGAACAATTTTCTCCATAACTGGTTCTTACTCACCTTAAATGTAAAATTTTGTTTAGCTTATATCACAGGGAGACATCCTTATTAAAGTAGGACATTTGTGTGGGCCCCTTCAAAAGATTTTAATGCAAACAAGTCTGAAATAATTGAAGGGGAGACATTTTCTGACTGTTCTCAAAAGAGCTTAGTGAAGAAGAGGATAGCAGGAAAGAATTACTTTATTATATTGATTTTCTTGAAGAGAAAAGAAAAATCAAAGCAAGGTGGGTCAAATAAACCAAGTCTCTTGTAAAAAATCAATAGAAGCATACAGAACATGAGTGAATTTACATGTCAAAAAGCGTTTGTAACCATACCACAACACAAGATCTGTACGTTATTACTCTAATAAGGCAGGTAATATAAGAGACTAGCTTGATTCATTACTGTACACTACTCAAAATTGTTCAAAGTGCAATGTATTCACATTTTTTCCTAATTTAATCAAGGCATTAATCTGAAATATGACTGATTATATATTACAACTCACTAAAATACGTTGAATCATAGCATGACTGGCCCGCAGCTGCTTAACACACATCTGTCTAAAACTGAAAAACAGCTCTACACAACACTGAAAAGAAAATTGTCTATTTAAATTTGTACCCAAGTCATGCATTATTAATCTCCAAGACTCCTCTGCTGCATGACAAAAAAAAACCCAAAACTTTAAGCTGTTGCCTAAAAAGCTAAACACACTGATTTTCACTACATGTCTTCGGTATTTCACTGGATGTTCAACCACAAAGTAGAAATCTAGGTCTACTAGTGCTTCAGCACTTGGTGAAGCCTAAAGCACTACTAGGTTTTCTAGGTTGATATAGTTTCACATTAAATACCAGCAAAGGAGTCCCTCCTTTACCTGATCGATACCCTCAGAGGGATACCTGCAGTCCCAGATACTTGAGAAAACACAAGTGTTTTGGAACATCAGCCTCAGCTGAGTGTTAGCAATTACTGTCACTAACATCAATCACACAAAAACTAGCTACAGGACTGACTCCCGGTTTCCAGCAGGACCCAAGCTGAGGGCACACAACTTCTGTTACATCATGACTGTACAACTCGGTATCCAGCTGCAAGACTCAAGCGACCCAGATGCCCGGCTTGAGCCCTTTTTCTGCAAAACTCCAACCCCCCCACTTCCCCTCCCCATGACCAGAGAGATGCATGCAATTCCCTACATTTCTTCTATAGTTTCTCTACCTTCTTCTTTAAGACGGCAAAACAGTTCAGATGCAAAAAAGTGTACGCAAAACCATCTAAAGGGCTTCAGGCAACATCATCATCTACTGGAAATTATGATCTATGGGCCAATTTCAAAGTTTTATAACTGATATCAAAACTTCTCCTGATTTTGCCGGGGTAGAAATAATGGGAAAGGAGCACAGAGTTAGGGATATGTCTTGTCGATAAGCCTCTTCAAGAAAAGCAAAAAAAGGGGAACTTGAACCTCTTCCATTTAAAAGCTGTGCGTCGCTTAGGTTCACACTAATAATTCAACTCTGTTTCTTCTGATTCTCCCCCTCCCCTGCTACAGAGCCTGAGACTCAGACCCACCTCTTGACATTATTTAAGCCTCTTCTGAGATTATATATTATAGCAAGTGAAAGAAAAGGCAGTAGCAACCTTAGCAGAGTTTCCAGTATTAAAATAGCATCACATCCTCTGCTGAATTCATATTGGACAATCAAACTATATTATTTAAGGGAGAAGAGAATATGCCTTTCATGATATTTTCATAGAGTACAATCAGCCTTGCTACTGTTAAGTGGACCAAGTGCTGCGAGGATGGTCAAAAGCCTTGAAAAAATTAACAAAATGTTCTAAAATCAACAATTAAATCATCCTCCCCTCCAAAATAAAAAAAAAATGCATTCTGAAGCAGTACTAAACACTTTCTCATTTCAAATAAGGAACCATGCATTTACATTCCTCATCACTTTTTTTAAAAATAAAACTTTTCCATAAGCAAATAACTTCACACTGCTGACAAACATAACAAGGTTATAACACAAGAACAAAGGTCACAATATAAGGAAGCACTCAGCCTTGCACCATGTTCATTATTTGCAGTAGCAATATCTAATTTCCCCAAGTCTTCAATGAATATCGCCTTTTTTGTTTCCCCACCCCTATTGTAACAGGCATCAATCCATAAGAAGAATGTTTTTACTTCAGATACCCATTGTACAACTCTCCATAACTTTAAAAAAATTAAAAAAAACCTCAAAACTCCAAGCAGAACCCATTCCCACCAGTCAGGCAGTACAGAGAGGGTTGAAAAAGCCTTTCCAAAACCCAAATTTAGTCCACCTCGATGAGAGCAGAACGCAGCCACAGCTTTTCATTTCTACCATCCAAGTTCACTATGGCAAAAATCCAGACTTTTGCAAACATCGTAATCCAGTGTTTGTTTATAGTAATAGCCAAGACACCTCTGGCTTTCATTTTCTTTTTGACTTTTATTCACTCTTTACGACCTTTGAGCCACAGAGGAAGGCAGGAGCCAGGGGCAGGGTGGAAGCCTGCCTTGCCAGCTGCTGCCAGCACAGTGTTCCACTCCCCCAGCCCTCCCGATGTTCATGCAGGCATGAAGGAAGCACCAGGAGCTGCTGGGGAGGGCAGCACCAGAAGGACAAGACCACTCCAAGGAGAGGCACAGAAACACGCAATGGGACAGCCAGGCCACCCTGCTGTGGGCACAGCTTGTGGTCTGCCTGCAGACCTCCCGTGCCTGGACAACGGCAGGAGAAAAGTGACCACAAACCTTCTTTATTTGCTACTTTTTCCTCTGTCCTTTAGAGTTTTTACTTCCTGTGGTTACCCTGTAAATGTCTTTTGCATGGCTTTTTCTATTAATTTCTTTCTCCTTTCCCACTCAATTCATTTTCTTTTCCTACCTAACTCTTTATTGCCTGCATATTTTCCCCTCTGCTACCTTCTCCATTTTCTTCAAGTTTTTTCCAGTTTCAAGGGACCAATTTGTTTGCACTGATGAAATCAAATACCTGCTGAGGGCTGTGGTTAGTACCAAGAATGTTGGGAGCTCTTCAGCTGCCTTCTCTTCTGGCATACGGCCATATGGTGGGCAGGAGAAACTCATTTGATGTAACAAAGGTCGCACAAGGGTTTACAGGTGTATGTTTGCTTCTGAAGTAATGCTAAAGGGGCCTAAAAGGCAAATCTAACCTTATCATGCTATAGCATACCTGTAGTAATAAGAGATCAGTTTAGCCCAAAGCTTAAAGCAGCATTCCTGTGAAAATGAGTGGTCTGGAAATATAGTCCACGTTTTGTGTTGCATTTTCTTTGAGTAAGTCTTTGGTTTTTTACTAAAGTGTTATTTCTTTAGAAATGCAGTTATTGCTGATAGTCATTTAAATCAAGGACTAAACCAGTTTACTGCAGACCCTGTGAGACTGCTGAATACAGTGAAGAAAGGTCTCTTGAGCTTTAATAGGAATGGAAATGCTGTAATAAATGCAAGTCCCGTTCACCTATGGGTATCCAAATGGGCTTACATTTATCTGGAAATACGGCCCAATATACAAATAACAACAAATTTGTGATAAAATACGTTTATTGATGGACAAACTCAGTGATATATAATGTAAAATTAGTGGCAGAGGAGAAAAGACTATTTGGTTACAGCATTAGTGTGTGATAATAAGCTGTGACCAGGCAGGACCTTTGCACGAGAAGATTTTTCTTCTAGGAGCTATTGAGAGACTTTGGATTGCAGTGAAGACCACAGGAGCAGAGGTCAGCTTCCACCTCTTCAAAGCTGACTCTGCAGCTGAAAGTTTCATGAGGACATCTCGCAGCTGTGCAGCATGCCTAGACTTCCCTAAATCCGGAGGTGTAAAGGACAGCTTTGTTAGAAGTCTGGCTAAAATGTTCCACCTATCACATCGGGCTTGGAGGCTGGAGTGATAGCAAGGGAAGAGGAAAAAAGAGTAGTGCTCTTCCATGTCTGACATAGTGCTACCATCCCTGTGAAATACAAAATACAGATATACTTAACAATATGGTCCAAATGTAAAGGCTGGTGTACACAGGCTGGTGTAGAAGCAGGCACGTTTTCTTACAGCATGGAATCAAAGGGAAAATTTTCTGTATATCTACTCTTTCTCTCCTTTTATGAAATTTTTAATGAAAATTTAGATACTTGGTTTATAGAAAGGAAGTGAAAAAAACCAAAACTAGCATTCTGAACAGAGAGCAGGCGTGAAAAATTTTTTCACAAACTGATAGTGGTTTGATCTGCTTTAACAATGGGAAAAAATCAGGAAAAACTATCAAGACAGACTGCTGTGTTACAAGCAACAATCTTCTGGTTGGCAGCTGCTCCATGATGTACTTTACTTTAGCTAAGAGGGAGGGTGTGCTGCTTTCTTGAAGTTCTTTTAAACCATGAGATTCTGCCTTTAAATACAATTTTTAAATCCCTTTATCTCATTGCTGAACAATACTGAATTCATAATGATTGCTAACTGATTAGTAAGCTGCCACAGACTGGACAGTGAGGGGAACATTTTGCTTTTGTGACATACTTTTCTGTGACCACAATGAAATCTTGTTGTAACTTACTCCCAGGAAAGTTTTCTGACCCTAAATTCCATATCTCCAAGATCCTCCAACCATTCCATTCTGTGTAAAAAAGTCATAGAATCATAGAATGGTTAATGTTGTAAGGGACCTTGAAGATGATCTAGTTCCAACCCTCCTGCTGTGGGCAGGGACACTTCTCTCCCACTAGACCAGGTTGCTCAAAGCCCCATCCAGCCTGGCCCTGAACACCTCCAGGGATGGGTCATCCGCAGCCTCCTTGGACAACCTGTTCCAGTGCTTCACCACTCTCATGGTGAAGAATTTTTTCCTTTAATTTAAACCTACCTTCTTGCAGTTTCAGGCCATTGCCCCTTGTCTTATCACTACAGGCCCTTCTAACAAACCTTTCTCCAGCTTTCCTGTAGGGTCCTTTCATGTATTGGAAGGCCGCTATTAGGTCACCCTGGAACCTCTTCTCCAAAAAGATAGAGTTTAGGACAACCCAACACAAAACATTCTTTTTATAAAAGGTATTTTTGCAATATAACACAGTTTTTAGTCCCTGTTGCAAGCAGAGAGACATTTTACGCAAGACATTTGTACAGAAAACTCTTCTCAGCAATAAGGTTGAGAAGTCTTCAAATCATTTCACTTCTCTTAATTCATCGTTATTTTTAATTTGTACGCTACCTTCCATATACATAAGTGTGTGAAAGAGTCAAGAAGCATCAGGGAGTCTTTTACCCTCAGCTGTTTGTTTTAAGGCCAGCAGATGACTGCCCTCGGCTGCCGTGCTGCCTGCGCACGTGACTGCAGTGCAAGGGAGCGCTGCGCTCCCGTGTCCCCTCTGAGAGGTGGCTTGGACTGACTTCTCTCTGCCCAACTGCTTCTGCAAGACCTTGAAAGATCTTGCACTGCAGAAACACGTCTGTCAGTTTCCAGCCGTTATTGGCCTCGGCTACGCTGCAGCCCTTTACTATAGCAGCATGGAGCCTTTCATGAAAGGAAGTAGTTTTCTGATTGGAAAATTGTGCTTTAGTACATCTGTGAAAAGGAAATGAAATGAATAAATAAACACATTACAGTGAACTCAAACAAGCAAAAATGAAAACCCTTTAACAGCTTAAAGTGTATTTCATGAATACATCAACTGTCTCATCTTCAAGTATCAATTACATAAAATCAAGGGAACGCATATAAATACACAATAAATTGTGTGCTGCTTCAGTAGACATTTGCTTTAAAAAGAACGTATTGCATCACAATATAACCTTAATTCTGACCTGAAATAAACACTATTAGAAGAGAGCTCTTACATTCTAACCATAACAACAATAACTAGTTCCAGAAAAAGCAATCATAAAAAATTATTTGCATACACATTAATGACATCTACTGACAATTGTCAAATACAAGTTCAAAAATATATGTTTTGTTAGAACAAGTGGAAAAAAACTTCAATAGACTAACTGGTAGAACCAATAGAAGTCACAGCAATTAAAAATAATCTAAAATTCTACAGTACGTTAATATATTACGCTATTAAAAATGTCCATAAGAGTAACCATTAACATGTTGATTTAAAGAATCCCCAGCATACTGTCCAGGGTTAAGTTTGTAGCACTGTTGTGAAGTATATATTTCTTTGCACTTGAATGAAAGTGTGTTTATTAGTGGACTGGCAGCCCTGATGCTATGCCCAGAGGTATTTATTTCTTTTGCTTTAAAAACCTTGGTTTCTGGTGATTAGTTACTACCATTTATGCAATGAATTAGGTTTTTACATTCAGTCTTGGTTTTTTTCCTAGGAACTTCTAGTAATGAATCTAACCATTACAAATCACAGAGGGAGATGTCCATGAGGATCAGCTCAGCTGGGCTTTCCACAGCCAGAGCTATAGCCTGAGTCCACCACACTGCAGCACATTGCCCCCTCACAATCTCTTGCAGCAGCACTTACAGACTCACTATGGGCATCTTTCCAGATGTCAGCACCCAAAGAAGAGTTTGCATATATTTACCTCTATTTGGCACCCTTTTGCCCTGCCCTTGCTACAATTCTCCATACACCTCACAAAGAAATTCAGAAAATTGAACCCAAATGAGATTACCTTGATAATACAGCACTCCTTTGGAGGCCACCTCTGAGAACAAGGTACAATACTGCAAATCTCCAAGCTGAGCAGGTGTGATAATGAATTCAAGAGCTGAGAATGTGTCACTGTGAATTCAGTTGTTCTCAAAGCTTAATATGTGCATGTTGCAATTTGATGATGCTTTATGCAATCGCAGGGTTGTTACTGTCAGAAACAATCTGTTTACTTTGCATATTTTCACATTTTTGTGAGCTGCCTGGATTCTATCTTCTGCTATTGGAATGGAGATTTACCAATTTATTTTATTTTTCAAGATGAGTAGCCTTGCAAAGGATCTGAAAGGTCCCAGCATGCAGAATTTGGGAAAATTCTGGGGCATAATGATATTCATGAAGATTCAGATTCCACATTCATCTGACCTTGACAGCTGAAATGAGGCCAGAGGATCTCAAAGACCAAGCTCCATCGGTCAGAAAACCCCAGGAACAGAGCAGGGGGGAAACCACACGCTCTGGGTTTGCCAGTCTACTCTGACATTAGATGGAGAGGTTCTTAGAGGCTATTAGTGTTAAAAAAATAAAACTGTATAAACAGCCTGGCAGTAGCAATGGTGGCTTTCATGGGTCCAGAATAAAAGTGGAAGTAAAATATTTCTGTTGGTCCCCTGTCCATGAATCCCGTGGAGAGGGCAGGCATCTGAAGAGAGGGCGGTAAGTCAACCCTGCAATCTATCACTGGACAGCGGAGCCCAAGCTGCTGTCTGCTCACCTGTAAGACAGTGGGCTCCTGGCTGGTAAGGGACAGGCAAGAAGCCGATGGCTTCCACCTCTCTTCATTGCTTGGGTGAGTTATTACAAGCTCCTCTGATCATCAGAGGACAATTTGGGTCTTCACCCGTGAGACTTGCTTTCACCTGTGCTTGGCTGGTGAAACACATGGTGCTCATAGCTGGGATGCTGATGGTTGGTTCTCATCATTTCTGTCTCCTGGCTGGTAAGGGACAGGCAAGAAGCCGATGGCTTCCACCTCTCTTCATTGCTTGGGTGAGTTATTACAAGCTCCTCTGATCATCAGAGGACAATTTGGGTCTTCACCCGTGAGACTTGCTTTCACCTGTGCTTGGCTGGTGAAACACATGGTGCTCATAGCTGGGATGCTGATGGTTGGTTCTCATCATTTCTGTATCCACTCCAGTGTGGCTGCTGCCTGGTTTGACTCCTCCATACTGGTGTCACTGGTGCCCTGACTTGAGGGACTGGCACACACCTGGCTTTAAAGCAGTTGAAAATCCCAGCTGAGCAGTGAAGCGACTAACAAAGCTCTACCTCCATCTCTGTTAAATTACTTGTACCTGGCCTGCTCTGCACGACAGCATGTCTTTGCAAACCTTTACTGGTTTTACCGTTTTAATGCACAAATTCATGGCTAGCTTGCTATCCTGTTAGAAAACCTCTTACCATGAAGTCTCTTTCAGTAAAAGAATAGATAAAAAACTAGGATAGTAAAAGCCATTTAATAAGTTGTTTTCTTTTCTGCTAGCACTTCAGTCATTAAAAATATAATATTTGATTTTATGTAAAGTCTTGAAACAAAAAAAATCACCAGGATTGCTCCTAATGTACTGCTTCGAAAGTTAAGCACCTTTTAAGAGACTTTTTACATTACTAGCTGAACCTTAATATTGTATCTCACATACCTTATATATCTAACATTATACATATATTTTATCTAGATCTTTCATTTGCAAGTTTGAAAGGCCCTTTCATGTCACTAGAAATAACAGAAGCGCACACTTGGGAGGGTGGTCAATGCACGGCACCTGAGTTGTTCCACTTAAAAGTCATTTTTCTGAAGTTGTTAAAGCTTTAATAGGGAGCTTTGTGAAGCAGAATCTTCCCATGAAATATCTGCATTAGCAGGCCCCTGATAAAATTTATTCTATGTCACATGCAGTATCTGCAGATAATGCAGAACTTAATTATCCAGATCGTGGACAGGATAGAAGTCAGGGTGCTGCCTTCTTACTTAAGGCGTGGCATCCACTAGCCGGCTTTCAAAAAAACCACATTAGTCCTTTAGTTCACAGGCCAGATTTAACTACACTAAGAGTTTTCAACAAAATATTATACTCTAAATTTTAATATGAAAAAAAAAAGGTGCAGAAAACAGGTAAAGATAGTAGTTTGCAATACAGTTTTGGAGACTTAATTCCAGCTATTGCTACTAATGTGACTGCAATCACAATTCTTAACAATTTCCAGACACTGTATATAATCCTTCACTGAGATTTGACTAAGTGTTACATCTCTGAATTTAGTTGATGTCATATAATACAACACAGGATTATATTACCTGAGTATCTCAACCACCACATGTACGCTTTGCATGGTATTTGCTAAAAATGAAAACATCTTGTTATATTTTGCCCCCTCCAAGAGGAAAGCACTAGGACAGCTGCCAACTTCCCCTTCTGCAGCTGATAAATTGCAGAAGCTTTCTGAAACTATGTTTTGTTTGCTTTTGGCGGTATGCTTATTTGATAAATGCCTTCTTTGCTCTACAAAATCATAATAATTTAATAAACTTTGATGGAAATTCAGCTAAACTTTGCAGGAAGCCAAGGTGGTGGGAACTCAGGGTATGCTACACTTCCAATGCAGAGAGTTTCATGGACTAAGTATATGAAGGAGTCAAGGTTAGATAGAGTTAAAAATGAAATAAAATTGTGTATTTAAAAGTATTTTTACAAACTGTACTTGAAAAGAAAAGCACTTTTGAAAACCTTCAGATCCGCAGTGTTCAGAAGCTTAAGCTTTACATTTGAAAGCCAGCTAGAAAAGTAAGCAAAAATTTAGGCATACATTTAAAATTTGTCTGCAGATTTTCTGACAACAAAAACCATTCTCCATTTTTTTCCAGTGACATATCAAGTAGGTAAGCTCAACAGTTAGTGTCACAGAAAAGAATTTCAAAATTTCAAAACATGGAAATTCTATTTAAAAGCAATAAATTAACATTATTTTTTCTCTGAACTAAAGCTTTTGGTTTTAATCCGCTTTTAACAGTAGTACTTGATTTGTGTTCTTTTCTGGAGAAAAAAAAATAACCTGAATATCTGTAATGGCAAGGTTAAAATCACTTTTTAAAAAAAAAAAAATTCTGTGATTTTTGTGCAAATCACAGCAAAGTTAGAGGAACATCTGAAAAAATCTCTGCTTTTAATACCAGTTGATGCTACTCACCACTTTTCAGGAGGTACCCAGCCGTGTGCAGGACTGGGCCCACAGGTCCTGGGTTAGTGAAAAAAACTGTGAAAGAAATGTGTTCCTGAAATACTAGGTTCTGGTTGCTTTCTTGCTTGTTTTCTTTCCCCTAAGGCTGCCTGGGTTTTTAATCTAAATTTCTGAAGTTTTTATGATTTCTCTTGCATTGTTTCTTTCCAAGCTGTTTTTTAGATATTAGGGAGAAGTATAGCAGGATCGAGAAATTTCATAAAGTCTAAGTTAGTATTTTCTATTTTAAAAGGTTAAGCTAAGTGCATTCCTCTTTTCAAAAGATAGTTTAATGAAAGTAAAATTAGTCCAGAAAGTCAATTCGGGGCTTACTTTCATATCTTTTTCACGCAAAATACATTTAAGACTAAGCTACTGAAAAATAAATAAAAACAGGCTTGGTCCCTAGAAAGCTTAAGAATTGTTCACCCCTGTTTGCTTAATTTAATATTTTTTTAATGTGGTTAGCATCTAAATAAACCTTATCAAACATTTCTTGCTCCACTGGCAATTTTCTGACCTCCTAGTTGAAGATCTGAGCCCTAACTTGGGTCATGGATGAGTAATCACAGCAGGTCCACAGCAGAACCTATCCTAGAACTACAAATATATCATCTGCAGCGTTGTAAATCAAAGCCTCAAAGAGCATCGTTTAGCCTGAAGCTAAAATTGCTTGTTTATCAGATGGTGCCTAGCTTAGCATGGAGCAGTTCCTTGTAAATCTCAGGGACCTTTTACAGCATATACTTAAGCAAGCATATTGGCTCCTGGGAGACTTTCCGAGAGCTTTAATGACTGCAGACTGCTAAAAGATCCAGGCCTTGGTTTAGTTAAGTGGTTACTTGTATAGCTTGGCTCCATTTTGTAAACTCCCAAAGATAAGGTGTCTGCTTTATCTGGGGAGAGAGCAAGCATTAGTTTCTTAGGAAATCTTTATATCCTAAGTGTTAATGTTCTTGTGGCTTTTGGTATTTTGACCTTTGTCTGCTCACTTTTGATTTACGGTGGGAGCAGAATCTTTTCCCCTTAAGCCCTTCCTATGTTTTATAGCTGCTTTGAAAAGCACAGTGAAATACTCGCAGCACGGCTTTTAAAAGTAGGTGTAAGGCTGCACTATTCATAAATACGTTGTACAGCTCAGGACACTCTAATAACAAGGAGGTAAGAAGACCACCCATTTTATTTCCTATTACTACTCACTATTTCATTTCCTAATAAAACGAGCGGTCAACACAACTCCATCGACCACCACTAGGTGCAACCTGGGTCACAGCCGAGGCTCTCCACCCTAGTTGTCACCTAGCCCCTCCGTGGCAGAAAAGCTTGTGGTGCCCAGCCAGGTGCTTGGGGGAGCCCCAGGAAATTACCCAGGAAGCTCCCCTCACTCTCCCACTTAGAAAAACACTCGCTATGGTCACAAACTGGCTGGATTTTGCACTAGGATACTGGTGGCCAGGCAGCTACGTGCTGGTTAAATACTTGCATACACTTGGAGTAATTTGCTAATTGTAGAGCTTGTTATCTGTGTCCCTCACTTTTTGATTGGAATTAATTAGAGTTCACCTCGATACAACCACCTGCTGTGCTGTCACACAGAGCATACATTGGTACAACAAAAACAAGGAATTTTTTTAATAGGCTTATTCCAGCAAAATGTGCTCCCACTTAGATGTGTGAAATGGCATCACTACAATGTCATAGACTAAAAAGGGGAACATCATTTATTTCAGCCGGCATGGCAAAGATGCAAATGAGAGGAAAAGATGGTCCATTGCATTCAGAGTCAGAAGGCCCAATACATTTAAAATCTAATTTGACTTTACCAATTATTCAACACCTTTAAGACTTTCACATCTTCTGTATTTTTTTCCTTGCTTCAAGTTAAGAGCAAGGTGATTTTTGTTGCTGTTAGTAGCAATATTAACATTTCCTAAAATCAAGAATTTTCACTCCTCTTTAGAGTGCAAACCTTCTCCAGCACCAATGCAAGGATTTGCCCATATTCCTGAGGGTGAGCACATGCTGCTTATAGCAGAACTGAAAATATATTCCCCTGCTGCATGTTTTTCAAACAGAACAAATCATTATAACACACAGCTAAGGAAAAGCTAAATCACTTTAAACGTGCACAGAAGCAGCTGTCTTTCAAAGCTGTTGCTTTCAAACTACACTGAAAAATATGAGATTCCTTTTCACCAGGTATTTAATGGTGGCGGTGGCAGACTTATTTGAATATGCAATTTTACTTGTTTGCTTTCATACATTTTAAGAACAATTTTGAAAACCAAAGCCTTTTTTCTTTTACACAGCCCAAGTAAGCTTTTGTACAAAAGATGTCAAGACACCTGAAGCACACCTGGAGCTATTTTTTCAGCACAAGATCAGTAGTGGGTAACATATTTACTCCAGAACTGCATAAAGGTAGTAGAGCTGGTTTTGACTACCTGTTGTGATCTACATTTGGTTGCCAGGAGCTCAGGGCAAAATAACTCACCCTGGCTAGTATGTCCTGTGGGCACATCACTCTGCCCAAAAACTCAACTTTTGCTTCCTGTTCAGTATTGTTCGCTGATCTACACGTGGTCTGGATGTTCAGGCAGGGACATCTTCATGTCTAGACCCAGGGTAAGTTCTTTAAATCTGACATGTACTCTGTAGGAGATACAACATCAATACTGTTGAGAAGAGAAATTGTGATAGCTTCTCATTTTTATTGGAAGGCAAAAGTAAAATAAAACAGGAATTACAGAATGAAAATTACATCCAGATAGTTGGATATATAGAGATATCTCGTGGCTCATATAAATTTCTCTGTTTGAAAGCAGCTCATACTTAACCGGTAAAGGGGTTTTAACACTATCCACATTTTCACAGAAGCCCTTCTGTGGCCTTATAAAAAATGCATCATTTCCCAGAAATTAGTCTAATCTTTGTGAGATTGTGGTTTTTTTTCTCCAAATGTAGACTTCTACTAATAATAGTATTTGACGTGATCTGGCACTTTACAAATTCAGAGCACTATGTCACGTGAATCTTTAACTCCATACTGTTTTTCTATGATGAAAGTTTCAACACTCTGATTTGCCAAGCAGAGAAACTAAGTAACCAATTTGGTTACCCAAGATGGCAAAGGCTATAGTGGTACTGTAGTTTAACATACAGCTGTTCCTTGCACCAGCAAGGGCTCCTCCCAGGAACAGGGCACTGTGCCACAGAAGCTGCAGATTCCATCCAGGACCTTCGGTAGACGTTGCTGCCTTAGCTAAGTACTTCATACATAATTTTTTGAGTTGCGGTTATGCCTTTGGATGCATATGGCCACAGAGAATTAATGGCAAAAGCATGATTAAAAATTAGAGTTTCCTTCTTCCAAATGCAGTGTCATATCTCCAATTTTGCTGTAAATCAACATTTCAGATATTGCAGCTAAAACACATGCAAGAGATAATGACTGCCAACACAGACATACAAAACCCCCTGTGCATGCATGCATGAGTGCACTACAGGCTGGAGTTAGCAATAAGGCAAACAGAAGTATGGTAAAGAGTACTGTGCTTTAAAGTTTGAAGCCAAGGAATTGCAAGAAGAGAAAGCTTCATCTGGTAAACATTGTCCAGTTGTTGATGCAAGTCATTTCAAAAAGAGTTTAAGGAAAAAAATCCTTACAAAGGAAAAAGAAGATACTTGAGCCTTCCAGTCACTGATCCTCCAGCCAGATTTAGCGTTTTGGTCACTGGCCATTCCTTTTCCCTTTAAATACTGTTGTCCTTGTGAGACGCTCAGGTGTAGCACTGCCTGACTGCCACTTGGATTCTGTTTAGATTTCAGGTCCGGAATCTGGGTCTAAATCTTTTTTTCATGTAATACAAAATATAAAATGTGCTAACAGACACATAAAAAGTGAGTTACCCAACCAATATATTAATCAGAATCATAACTATCCAACAGAAAAGGATAATCCTGAACCCACTGAAGTTGAGTGCAAAAACTCCACTGAGTCAATTTGCCTCGAGAGCTGTTCATTTCTGCGTGGCTGTATTCTTAAGAGTACCCATTACTTCAAAACATGTTGAAAATCAATATTTTTGTAACTATATAGAATTTATTGTGTTGGTGTTATTAAGAACTAGACAAGAGTTGGAACTTAAAGGCAAACAATTTTAAAACAGACAAATAGTGCTAATTTTTAACAGTGAGGATAATGAATCAAACTCCTGTGTGAAGTAATGGTTTCTCCAGCTCTGAAAACTTCCAAAAGCAGCTCTGAGGGTTCTCAGGTGAAATAAATGCTCAGCTCAGTGGAACAATAATATTCTAAATTTATCAATACATTGATACTAAAATAGACGGTAAAGTTAGGTAGCCCAGTAATCTCTTCCTGTACTGGCACTGAGGAATTCCAGGAACAGTTTCAAATTCAGAGAAACTGGGAAAGTTATGATGTTTCAGATTTACCTAGCTTCAGAAATATTTCTAAATGGAAAAAAAATATGGCTGAATTCATAAATGCTTATTAGGGATGACTCTTTCTAAAATGCTCCTGATGCTTAGCTGGTAGCTGTGGGACTTCAAAGCATTCCTATATCTAGACATACTTCTTTTGCCCAAGTACGTTGTTCTCGTCGTCTTCACTGGACAAAAATTCTAACCCAGATTTTTCAGAGAATAATGTTTCTAACAGCCTTTACTAAAGTGCTTCCCAAATGTGAACCATCTCCCAAGTAATAAGTTTACTACTCACAGGCACAGGTTTATGTGTGATTTTTTTCAGAGGGGACATAACAAACTTCAGCACCAAAACCCAAGGCAACAAGAGAGGGGCAAGCAAATGACGCTGCTTTCCTTTTAAGAAAAGTTGGGGTTATTTCTGCCCACCTAGAAGCTTCAAGGAGAATACTCTTATTTAGACTAAGGCCTTTTGGTCACAGATGTTCAGTGCCCTCATTTGTTTACAGAGCACTAGAAAATGTTTTACTGATTCTTTTTTTTTTTTTGCCCCTTCATTTGATTAGCTTTAGGGGATAACAAACCTTCTCTGAACCATTAAACCTTTAAAATTCTTTGCTTAGATAAATCAGTGCTCCATTGTTGCTTTAGCAAAGCCCCACCTCCCAGTGCAGAGTCTGGAGAAATGTGGTGAGAGGGGCTGCGTCTCTTACCCAGCAAGTCACCCTTCCACGGGGTGCCTGCCACCAGTGCTTCAGTGAAAACACTGCTACTGTTATACAGGAAATAAAAATGCCAAACATACCTTCCCCTTCCTCTTCCATCTTTAGAAAAGCATGGAGAACTTGTTGCAGAGAAAACAAACACTGATTTCCACAAGTCAACCGCACAGAGTCTGGGGAGACTGCACACAGGCTGACATTTCCATACATACAGAGAGCAGAGAGAGTCAGATCCCACCTTAAAGCAAAGCAGCATCACTGCACCTACAGAGAAGGAGGTGGCAGTAATACAACCTAATGCATTTAACTGTCTCCAAATTTCTCCTGGAGATTAAAAAGGGCTTGAGATTGTGAGATATAAGTGTAACAGGGAATCTGACACCATTTCTGTGCATGAGCACAGGTACCTTCAAGCAAATATTTTCTTCCTCCATGTTTCCAGTCAGGTCAGTCTCATTAGTGCCACTAAGGCACCAGCAGTAAGGTAGGTGCCTTGCGTTTGCTGCCGGTTATTTATTTACGTATTTTTGCACTGATCTGTAAATACATCCGGGAGCACTTGCACCATCTGCTCTGCATTTGTCAGTCACTGAATGGAGGGTGGACATCTGGGGATGTCACTGGAGTTTGTTGATTTTCCCCCGTTAGAGCTACCGTTTCCTTTTTAAGCATGATGCAAGCAAAGAGCCTGGCCAACAGCAGTGGAAAAGCAGGTGGGTGTATGTGACACTACCTCCAAATCCTCTGGGTCTGAGTTTTCTCCCAAGCTTCCTTCCACTTTGTAGAGCTCGGACTACAAAAACAGCGTGAAATGTAAAAACATCAGCTGCAGTGCCCCTTTGCAGTATGAATGGCAGTATTAAATGGCAATGTGACAGACAAACTGAAGCACCTCCCATGTGCCCAGGACACGACAAAACCTCAGATTTGGGAAAAATCACATAATTTAATATGTTCCCCCAAACTCTGTTTTGGCAGCTATTGCACACCCACAGATGCCGGTGGGGAATGCCAAGGCTGCCTACCTGGGCTCCAGAGCCAGAATATTGATAAACACTCTTCAGAAAATCCTCTTTTTGTCATAAGTGATTTGTCCTTATCCCTCATTTTTCCTGTGCATCTACTGTCTGCATGCTTACAAATACACAGCTTCTCACAAGTATGGTCTTCAGAAATCACCAACACTGTATTACCAAATATGCATATTTAAACCCTGACTTTTTGAACAACTGAAAATAGTAGTAGCTTGCTTTCAACATAAAAACTTCTAGCTTATTTGGACCATATTTAGTTTATGTTTCCAAGATAAGCCTCTTAGTCTGAAAATTAAAGTTCAGAGACAGTTATCTGCTTCCAGCTACTGGCGTGCAAGAAAAAAAAAAACCACTATAACATAAGAAGTAATATACTCCCTGCCAACTCCCAACATTTTCTGCTTCGAAGCAGCTTTATGCTCAACAGAAATCTCAAGGCATGCTCGGAGGACCCTCAGAACTTCTGGTTCTGAGGGCACATGACCTTCACCCACCAAAATCATGGTTTGCCAGGGCTAAAGCAAACTGATTGCACCTTCTAAACGCAGCTAGGGCTGTTGCCTAATCATAAAAATTGGAGTTTGTGGGAGCTGAGAATTTGCTTGGGTGTAAGTAGGTTTGTACAGCACATGTGCAAATCTTTCACATTTTCCAAGAGGCTTGCCAGATGGCATGCCGCTTAGAGATTTTGCCATTAAGATTTTTTAAATCTTTTTTTTTTTCCAACTTACCATTCACAAGACACATAGGAAAAAGGCACTTTTCCTTACCATGTCAAGCATTTTTCTGAACAGCACCTGAAAAACGACACAACACTGATAACCCTGGAGTTCAGTGTCTATTGTAGTAGACATTGCTCAAGGTGACACAGTTTCTTGTAGGCACTGCTCTTGAGCTGTTTATCTCTATGCTCCAGAAACAGGTGAGAATAACCAGGGAAGTTTCAAGGAGTCACTGTGAGCACTGCTGGGAACCTCCTCAGGGAGGGAGGGAAGGAAGACCTGTTTGCTCACCTTGCATGAGCTGCTCCTACAGGTCCTGCTGCCACCAGGAAAACAAACCTGGTTGTCGTGGGTTAGGGCTGGGCCGGC
>NW_009698940.1:38275-47444 GCF_000703405.1 Apaloderma vittatum | reverse complement strand
GGGTCAAATTCTTCAGACTCGCAGAAATCCCTTCTGGCTATTGAGCACGATGCGGGAGGAACGACAAGGACGGCGGCGCTGTTCTTTCTTTGTCTTCATCAAGGGGAGGAAAATGTCCCCAGCAAAGCAAAACCACTCTGGCTTGGTACAACTGGGGAGGCAAAAGCATCCTTCTGCTCCCGTGCATCGCTCTCTATAGCAGCCAGCCTAAAAAAAGTCTCTGCTAGCACCTTTGACCCAGGGCTGAGCTTTGTAGGTGAAACATGACAGGGTCTGAGCTTGTCCCAAAACAACGCGGTGAATCAAAGAGGGTCTCAGCTCAGAACTGCCGACGCTACGCACCAACCAGGCTTTGAAACCCAAATTCAAAACCCACCGTACAAACAATAAACAAAGCCCAGGCTTGAGCTTGCTTAGCCAGGAGACCAAGCTACCCCAGCACACGTCTTCCCAAAAAAACACCAAAGACTTTGATTCCATCAGCTCCCCATGGCCCAGGCTGCTGGATGCACTTTGGCCAGACAGGACAAGCCCGTGCCTGGGGCTTTCTGGCACCTCTGCTCCAACCAGCAAACCTCACCTCCGCTCCTCGAGCTTGCAGAGGAATGTCAGCCACTTGCACTTGACAGCACGAGCTTTTTCGGAAGTGCAGCATTAACTCTCCAATCTTTGGGAGGAAGGGTTGAACAGAATTTGTTCCGTTTAGCTCAAACCGGGACACTCGGGGTGTTCTAGCTCAGGTTGCTGATGCTGAGGAGCACGTGCTGGAGAAAGCCCCTCTGTCTGTGTGACCCTTTGCTTCTCGTCCACACCTGGGGAATTCTGCTGTTTGCTAAACTGAATCAACAGAGCTGTTATGTTTAGTAACATTTCTACTGCAGCTCATTTGATGCCAGCCATTAAAATTTAATATTAACGTAAGCTTTGAGAAACCTGAGCCGGCAGCAGAGAGAGCGGAGGGGGAAGAAATACCCCAGCCTGGAAGCTCCTGCGAGGAGCTCTCGCTAGTGGCTATCGCTTGTCCCTCAGGTGCAACTCGATGGTGTGATGCTCATGCAGACGCAGCACAGAAAGATTATTCCAACTTTAATATCTTTTTATAGAAAAAAGGGGCTCCTCAGAGAGGCACTTGGGTTAAAGCCCTGCTGAAGACGAAGAGTTAAAGATGAGGCTCCTTTGCTCTGACAGCTTAAAGTAAGCTAAAGCCTCGCTATTTTGTCCGCAGCGTAGCTGTAGCTGAAGCCATCCATCAGGATGTCCATATAAGCACAGACTCTAAACCACAGAAATGCCTTTGGGTTGCACTTGATCTCACCATAAAACTAGAGCCTAAACTAGACAGACCCCTTCAAGTCTCTTCCAGAATGGTTTCTTACAATCCTCTAACAACGTACTGCTCCAAACCAGTCCCTGCCTAGTTCCTCCCCACCCCTGAAGGGGACACAGCGGGGATACGGGTCCATCCTGGCTTTCCATGGACACGGGAGCCACCGTGGGCTCAGCTCTTCAGCACAGCCATCCCCCCGAGAAACATCTCCCGCAAACACAGCTTCGCCCCGAGGAAGATCCGACAGCTGCTTCCCAGCCTCCGAGAGAGCTGGCCAGGAGGAGAACTCCGACCGGGAGATCCTGTGGCCAGGATGTCCCTCTGTCACCTGGGGATGGGGAGAAGAAACGCCCGGGTGGCAGCTCTCCAAAAGTCAAGGGTTTATTGTAGGTTGTGGCCTTTTGGGGCAACTTTGAGGGGTATTTGAAGGCAGGAAAAGAAAAACGTATCGGAAGCTTCCAGTAGAAGGTGCTTCCAAAGTCACCTGTTCACGGCGGCTGTCAGGGCCGTCGGATGTCCCTCTGTCACCTGGGGATGGGGAGAAGAAACGCCCGGGTGGCAGCTCTCCAAAAGTCAAGGGTTTATTGTAGGTTGTGGCCTTTTGGGGCAACTTTGAGGGGTATTTGAAGGCAGGAAAAGAAAAACGTATCGGAAGCTTCCAGTAGAAGGTGCTTCCAAAGTCACCTGTTCACGGCGGCTGTCAGGGCCGTCGATCTATCTGCTTTATTAAAATCGGGACACAATGAGTCCAGAAGTGCCCACCTTTGTCAGGGCTGCCCTGGCAACTTGCCTGGAGCCCTGGGGCCAGGCCTAATTTGCATTTCATTTACACAGCTGTCCATTAAAATTAATGCCTTAAGACATAATATCTGCCGGCGGTTTTGAGCCTTCTGGACAGACGGACAGACTGCGACCGCTCCTGGAGAGCCCCAAGCCGCCCCATCCTCCATCATCCCCGCGTTGCCCCGCGCTGAGGAGCTGCCCACACGCGTGCACCTTGTTTGCAACCGGTGAAAGTTGTGAGATTGTTTTAGGTGCTGAGAAATAAAAGCAACCACGAAAAGGCTCTCCCGCCGTGCGCCCCGCAGCCGGGCTCCTCTCCACCGTTCTCCCTCCCTCCCGTAGGAACCGCGGCCGGTCCCTGCTGGCGTCCTGTGATGCCCTTCCACGTGCAGATCAATGGCTGAGGTTGAGAGCACCGTAAGGCGAAGCTTTGCAAAGATCTGCTCTGCGACATTCGCGGTTCGTGCAAAAATCCTTGCTCTTTGGACGGAACCGTGGACAGGAGGAAGCGCTGCTGCGTAACCGCCATCGCTCCCTCCGCCTTTTTCACTTCTCCCCCATTTTCTGCTCGGCCATTATACGGCAAAACCCTACCACCACTGCTGCAACTTTCATTTTCCCACCAGCCAAGAGCCCGGCTGCACCTTGGCGGCCAACGAGTGTCTCCTGGTAAGGACATGTCACCTCCAACGCCACCCCCAGGCCACCGTTGTCTTAAAGGGTCACCCCCAAGGTCATGGAGACCATTTGCAACCGCTGCGATGACTCAAGCTGGGAATAATCCCTTGTTCTGTAGGAAGGTTTCACTCATTTTAAGGACCAGAAAACTCCTTTTTGGATATATTTGTTCCGAGCGACTTGTTTGTGCTGTTTAATGACAAGGTTAAACCCTTCCCACCAGTACAAGCTGCCCAAGAGGTAACAGCAACACTATCCGATGAGTTTGAATTTGCCCCGTAAGTCACCTTTCCAAGCAATTTTTTTTTGGATAGACAATCCCTCCCAAAACAGAAATACCTTGTCCTGGTGAAGGTTTCACAGAGCTATTAAGGATCAATTAGCCATGAGATGGAAAGTAAATGTCTGTAAAAAATGCCTCCCCCTCCCACCCCCCATTAACGCCAGGAAACGAGCAGCCAGATGTAAATCAGCCCAATCATCAGCTACGGAGCCCATCAGTAATAGAAGTTTCACAGCAAGAGAATTTCTAAGTAGTATTAATATAATTAATGTAGTGTAACAGCATGACCCAACCCCATAATACTGTATATAAAAATATCAAATGCACTCCAACTCTTCCCTCTCCCAGTGTTTCAGGCAAGCCTTGACGGTCTCTCCATCAGCTCTCTGCAAGAAGCATGAAGAGCCCACAGCAAACCTTCCCCTTGGTTTTACTCCTTGTCCCGCAGTTCACCTGTGGCTTTATCTGTACCCAAGCACCCCAAAACGGATGCAATACGCGACCAAAATGAAGGCAATGACAAGCAGGAGGGATGGGCCAGGTAGGATGACCTGACCCAGATGAGAGATTATGTCCCAGATGGACTCAAAAACATTCCTTCCATCCCTAAAACCTGATCGCCAACCACCTCTACACAAGCCCCCAAGGTACTGGCGCACCGACACCACACATCACAAGAACAGGGAAAAGGTTTTTTCCTCCCAAACACAAAATCTTTCTGCCCTTTTTCACTGCCGACTATCAAGTCCAGCAGCTGATCTTGTGTTCTCCAGGGCAAGAACGTTTTACCACACCAAAAACGCCGACATTGTAGCAACAAACAACGAAGCCGCGACAGCCTGAAGCCCACCTAAAAGCCCACAACACCTTCAAACACCAAACACCACTTAAGAGAAACGGCAGCGTAAAGACTTACCTTGAAGTCTGCCAACTGCTGGTTGATGGTTTCCACCTCTGTGCCCACCACCCACTGCAAGGCCTCGTTCTCCTCCGCCGCCGTTGTCATGTGGGTCAGCTCCTTCAGCCTGCTGTAAAAGTCCTCGACGCGGGCCAGCGTGGTCTCCACCTGCTCCTGACGGTTCTTGCCTCTCTCCGTCAGTTTGCCGCACTGCTTACTCAGCGTCTCCAGCTCACGCTTCAGTCCTAACAAATCGGGGCTCCCTTCGTCCTCCAGCATCTTCTTACAGTCGCTTTCGGAAGCTTCGATGTCAGATTTCAGCCTGTGCAGTTTGCCCAGGAAGGCGCGAACGTCCTCGGCTTGGGACTGAAGGCTGTCGGAGTCCCTCCCGATGGGGCCCATGCTGTCCAGCTCATCGTCGAGATCCGCCAGTTGAGAGAACATCTCCCTGACCCGATTATTGAACTGGCCGATCCCTTCCAGCTTGTTTTCCATGAGCGCGCAGCAGTCGTTCACCTTCTGCTTGACAGCTTTGAAGTCCTGCTGAGCCACCTCAGCTTGGCTTAAGAGTTGGGAACAGTCGGACCCATCCGGAGCATCTTCTACCAGACCTTGAGTGAAGTTTTTCAGATAATCCACTTGTGGCTCCAGGGCCTGCAGGACCTCCTGCTGCGCCCTGAGCTTCTCCAAATTCTTATTGCTGCAGGCTTGCGGCCCCAGCGCGTCGTAGATCTCCAGCTGGTGCTTCGCCCCTTCCAACTTCTTCTCAATGTTCTTGAAGCTCTCTTGAAACTCCTTGAGCCTCTGCGACATCTCTTCAATGGAGCCAGTCTTGGCTTGCAGCTCTTCTGTGATGGCGTCCATCTTCTGGTTGATGCCAGCCTTCTCATCCCGGATGTCATCCTCATCGGTCTGAGAAGCGTCGATGAGGATGTCGGCAGCGCTGTTCAGCATCTCCAGCAAGGAGCGGCGCTTCTCCACGTCGCTCAGCATGGCCTTCGACCTCAGAAGAGTCGCCTCCAGCTGCACCGGATCCAGGGTTACTTCCAGCTCGGACACCTTTGCCTTGCAGTCCTCCACCCAAGGCAGGAGGTCCTCTGTGTGCCGTTGGTACTTCTGAGCTTTCTGCAGACAGTCCTTGAGCTTAGAGTGTCTATCAGCAGCCTGCTTGCTGAGCTCTTCCCAGTGGGTTTTGAGGCTGACCAGCTGGTTCTGCAGAGTGGTCTTCTCCTCCCCAGGCTGCACAGAAAGCAGCAAAGATTCTCCCTCGGCTACAATCATCTCGTAGGAGCCACTGTGTTGGTTGAGGCTCTTCTGGAACTCTTCTTGCTCCAGAATTTGGCTCTGTAACCTCTCCAGTTTAGCAGAAATAGGTTGGCTCTGAGCTTGCTGGCGCAGTTTGTCATCAAGCCAGGTCCTGAGTTCATCAAACATATGCTGGAACTGCTGGGAACTTGCGAGCGCAGTCTGCAGTCGGTTCATCCGGTCGGCTGAAATGGAAATAAGATTAGAACATGACAATTAAGCCGAAATCAAATAAGCAAAGTGCAATTATTTAAAATCATCTCAGATGCTCCAACTGTGTTTTGATTAACAGGAAGGAGTTTTCCATTGCATCCCTCGCCTTTTTGCTCACTGATTCATAAATTTCTTTAGTAACAGGCAACGATAACGCCGTAGTCTCGGTCCTCCTGACCAGTCTCTAAACGAAACCTCTTAGAAACCAGGAGAGGCATCCCAAAATTAGAGGGTGGCCATTCTGAATCGAGGATCCAGGTTTTGTTGCCCACACGCTGGAAGCCAGCGAGGTTGGGGGGGGAGCCACATCACTGGGACTGAGCATCTCTGCTCACTCTCCAGGCTCAGACACATCCGGAGCGTGAACTCTCCTGTGCTTAGTCCCACACAAACCACCCATGGAGCACCCTAAAAAATGACGAACGGTGCTTCCCCTATCATTATTAGGAACCCAGTGATGGGAGAGCTCTTTGGAAAAAGCAGGGGTGGAGCTCGACATCCCAACATCTCTCGGGCAACTTCTTCACCCTGTCTCACCTGCCAGGTCTTCCAGCCCTTTGAGGGGAAGCGCCACCGTCTCCAGACGTTTCCTTAACTCATCTTTGAGATACTGCTCCCCAATCAGGACAGAGAGGTCATCACAGAGGGTCTGAGCCTCCGCGATCTCCTCTTCCAGCTGCTCCAGGTCGGAGCGGATCTCACTGGTTTCCTCCAGCTGCTGTTTCACGGCATCGGGCTGCGTGCTGACGGCAGACTGGCTGCTCAGGCGCTGCCCAACCGCCTTCACCTTCTCGGAGAGGCCCTGGAGGAGCTCCTGGTACTGGGTGCTCTTTACTATGGCTTGGTCAATTTGGCTGGAGCGGGAGTTGAGGCGTTCCGTTAGCTCGGACCATTTCTGATTAACCCCTTGCAGTTCCTCCCGCACCTGGTTGGCGGATGGGGAAACATCTCCAGGGCCAGTCAAGATGCTCTGAGCCGCCTGGTTGAGCTGCTCGTGCTGTTGTCTGCGAGCTTCAAATTCCTTCAGCATAAACTGGAACAGAAATAACGTAAAAATGTTTGCACAGAACTGACAGCTCCAAGTACACACAGTCAAAACAAACCAGACCTCCAGGGGCTTCATGCAGCCCATGGAATCGGTAGGAACATGCCCTGGGGTGGGACAGCACTTGGGCTGGGTAGATCACGATTTAACCGTGACCTTGCGACTTAAAAAAGCTGGGAGGGGTCTGAGACTCCAGGACTTTGCTCTCTCTCTTATTTGCACTACTGCCATGTGGTGTAACACACACTAGTTAGATGAGAAGGAAACCTCGTTATGTCAGCCGGTGCATTTTCATAGAATCATAGAATAGTTTCAGCTGGAAGAGACCTTGAAGATCATCGAGTCCAGCCTTTGTCCCAGCCCTGCCAGTTACGGACATGTTAGGATTTGGAAGCAGGAGGTGAGGAAAGGGCTGCCAGGCAGAGGGGCAGCGTTAGTGAGTCCTGCAGAGCATCAGCACAGGTCTTGTTTAAAGCAATTTCACTCTCCAAGAGGGGCCAAGTGATTCATTGATGAGTCAACCCAGCGCGGGGAAGGGAGCTCGAGCGCTGCACCTGATTCAAGCTCTTCACAGCAGTCTGTGCTCAGCGGGGTTTGGAGGACTTGGGAGAGGAGCCACAAGGTCTCCCAACGTTCGCTGCATCTTCCATCTCACAGACTGGATGAGACACCCTCCCTCCTTGTCCCGAACCATCAGTGTGGAGACGCCTTCACAGCTCCCAGCTCACCTGGACCTGCTGCTTCTGTGCGTTCAGCATGTTCGGGTCGATGGAGAGGGGTCCCAGCACGCTCATCATCAGCTCCTTCTCCATCAGCCAAGGGCGCAGCTGGGCTTCGGCAGCCTGGAAGCTGGCCAGCTGGTTCGCCGACTCCTCCAGCTTCTGCTGCCGCTCGGCCGTCGCCTGGCTGGCTCTTTCCCACCTGCAATCTGAAGCATCGGCTGCGTTGGTGATGGTCACGCTCCCAGCCAGCCCACCCCTCCATCGAGAAGGTTTTTTCACCCTCCCCTTGGCTTCCCCGATGAGAAGCCACCTCAGCTTTTCAATAAAACTCACATGGTTCTATTCACTCTCCTTCTGACAAGCCGTTACCCATCCCTAATGTCTACGTGGTCTTGAAGCTCATAGGAATAAAACCACTAAAACCTTGCAAGCAGGATTTCTGCACTCTAGTCACTACTGTCACGAGCTGGCCTGACCTTGGGTGAGCCACCTCACACCCCTGGCTCAATAAATGAGGATACTCTACGTGTACCAGTCCCCGCACAGCACATTCACACAAAAAAGAGCTTCTTTTTAAACACACAGTCTTGTTTAGTCAACATTTAATTACCTAGGATAGCCTTACTAATGACTAGGTTTTTATATCAAGCAGCGAAGCTTTTAATCAAAATAATCAACTCACGTCGCTAATGCTTTTTTCTTTTTCCTTTCTTTTTTCTATTTTTTTAAAAGAAGTAATTTAAAGAGGCAAGTCTTTAAAATATACATCCATCATAGAGATTTCATTAATCGTGACAGTGCTCATCTCAGGAACACCTTGTACACCAGACAGCTTGGAGATAAGTTCGCTATTTACTGAATTTTAATTAGAAGCGACTCTGTTCTGCTGTGACTTTGGAATCCTGAGCCACTTCTAATGTGATGTTTCAAGACAGAAGCCTCACTAAGTGCTTCAGGCACTTACTCAGGTCTTCCTGCATCTTCTTCCAGTTCGCTGCTTCTGGAGAATCTGGATATTTCTCCAACAAGCCAGAAAGTGCTTCCTTCACCTTCTGGATCTTCCCTGAATTCTGTTCCAATTCAGCCAGAAACGCCTGGAAAAACAATCATTTGAATTTCTTCAAAAGGCAAAAGAATGAAATCACCGAGTAGGAACGAAGCAGCACTTACAAGCTGGAGTTGGACAATTCTGTTCTTTGCTCTTTAATGAAACCACTTCATTTTATGGCAGTACCGTGAGCTAACTTGGCTCCAAGAGCCGGGAGAGGCTGGGAACTGCTTTCCAGGAGAAGCCAGAGTGACCCAGCAACAAGGGCTACAGATAAGCTCTTTTCCCCTGAGCCAAACGCCTGAAAGCAACAGGTCTAGAAGCAAAGAGGTCAAGCTCAGCTCATGGGCTCCACGGAGCTGCCTGTGAGCCCTGCTGGGGAAAGCCCTTCCCTAACCCAGGGCGGATCCTCGCGGCTAATCCTTCTAGGCCTGCACAGCTCCACGGACCTCTGGGAGAGCAGGCGCTCAGATCCTTGGCTTTTGCTCTGAGAATTACCTTGTTGTGCTCAGCTTGGGCTCTCATTGTCTCCGTCTTGGTGGGGGAGGAGGAGGCATCCAGCTCCGACACCTTTCGTTCCTTCGACTCCAGCCACTTGAGCATCGAGCTGGCCTCCTCCTCCACTTCTTGCATCTTCTCCAGCATCGCCGAGAGCTGCTGCTGACGCTCCCGCAGCGCCGCGCCAAGGCCCTGGTACTGCTGGGTCACGTCCGACACATCGCACTGGATCTCGGTCAGATCTGGTTCCAAAAAGCAGCCTGGGATGAGGACTGCTGCCCTTCACCCAGACTATCCTTAACCCAGACATCTTAAACCTGGACTCTCAGGTGCTAACCCAGCCCCGGGCAGCCCCGGGCAGCCAAGCGT
>NW_009698940.1:35926-38242 GCF_000703405.1 Apaloderma vittatum | reverse complement strand
CAGAGCAATGTCAGATTATCCTCACCCCTCCCGCCAGAGGGGCCCTTCCAGCTGCACCACGTACGCGTGTTGACAGTTTGCAAACAAAGCAAATGCCTTCAGGTTTGCGAGACTGACGCAAGCCAAGCCCCCCTCTCACCACGCTGCGGCCACTATGGCATTAAATGATTTGATACTGAAACATAAAGCCATTTTTATGCACCTATTATCTCATTGAACCGGTGAACTAAGAGCAGATAACAGGCAATAATTAAAATCGCTCTTCAAACAGAAGGCTTGGATGCTGTTATAATCCCTCAGAACCAATAAATTTAATTGCAGCCTTAAAATCATCTCCCATTTATCAGCTCTTAACACCACCTGACGGGGTGTCGGTGATGGTGACTCCCCCAAGCTGCCCCTTGTCGTCCTTCAGCCTGACCTACACCCTCCCTCCTGCCCGCACATCCCGGGGCTCTGGCGGCTCACGGGACGCCAACAGCATCATGTCGCGGTTTATATTCTCAAGGATGGAAAAAGCACAGACTAAAACAGACGGGGTGGGGAGGACGAGGCAGCCTCGGTACGGTGGCCAGCTCACCTTTGCACGTGTGGTATCCGTTCACGCTGCCGACCGACCCTCCCGGCGCGGGCAGCGCAGCTCCTGAGCAGAAGGGACAGAGACAGAGAGAGGGACAGGATAGCGGCGTTAGGAAGCAATCAAGGGCCCTCCACGACACCCCTTTAAAGCTTCAGCTTTGGTCACCCTGTGAGGGTCACCCGCAACAAGCATCTCCCCACTTCTCTTGGAGGTTTCCCCCTGAACTGCTCATCGTGTTAACCCAAACAAACGTGTCTAAGACTGTGAATTCCCATTGATACCCATCGACGATGAGAGTCCAGGGACTTGTTCTCACAAGCTGGAAGACATCATCTCTTTGGTTTCCAAATAATCCAGACATAATCTCATTGCTTCACAGACTTGAAGCCAAAAAGGAGACTAGAAAATTGTGTCTGAATATCGCAGTCTTAAATTTCATGAAACCCAAATACCAGAGTTTGACTGAGACACTCCAGCCTGGAGCTGGAGTGAAACACTCAGGAAACTGAAACACTCAGGAGTCTGGAGCACATCACCGAGAGAAAGCAGGAGCCACCTCCACCAGCTCCCTGCGGGGCCGAGAGACCGGATCCCCGCGTGGGGCAGCCTGGAACTCCTCTGCTGCACCCCAGCAGCATCCCCACGCTGGGCTCATGGCAAACACAGCGTAATCCAGTGCTCGTTATCACCGCCAATTAAGCCAAGCTGGCGGGCTGCAAGCATTAACACAACAAGCACCAGTGACTCGACCACGAGGCTGAGCCCCATCACTCTCAAATCAACGTAGGTGCTCTGAAGTTTGGTTAAAAGGGGACAATATCGCCTTTTTATGCTTGATGCTGGTTTGGAAAAGATGCAGCGGCGAAAGCAAACAGGATGCTGAGGGTGGAGGGCTGCAACCCACCTGCTTTGGACGGGGTGTCGGGGGCCGTGATCTCCACGATCAGGTTCTCCAAGAGGGTCCCTCTGCGGCCGATCTCCTCCACCTGGGCCCCCTTCCCCTTCCACTCTTCTAGGAGATCCTGGTCAAAAGCAAAGGCTGGGGTTGGAGGCGGCACTTGCCCGGCCGCAGCCCTCCCGGCCTCACCTGTCACTGCCAGGGTGCCTCGGTGGCACCAGGACACGGCACCCGGGGTTACCAGTAAAGCACCGGGCAAGCGGGTGTGTCAGGGGGAAACAAAGAGTGAAAAGCTCTTCCCTAACTAGTGGGTCTGTTGAGGGAAACCTTCTTCTCCCTCCTGCCATTCTGGTAATCTCGCTCCTTTGCCTTCGCTGCCTCCTCCTCCTCCTCCACCCCTTGGCATATCCTGATTTAAGGCATCGTGGTGCCCAAGGAGCTCAGGTGAGGGGCTCAGGTGACAGGAGGTCACCTCCCGTGTCTAGCGATGGACAAATGAGAGTGCTTGGCTATCCCACTCCCAAATCCTGCCTGGAGCAGGGAAGGAGAGAGGGAAGAGAAACCAGACAGTGCCCAAGAGGCTCCTCACGCTGCTCCTTTCTCCACAAGCCAGGGACTGGATGCCACACACAGCAGCAAGCACAGGGGAGCCCAGGACCCCTGAGGCCATAAACCACCTCTCAGGACTCTGTTTCCTGGGATTTATTCCCACATTCCAGCATTTCCACACACCGGCTGCCAACTTTCCCACTCCGGTCCTGGCCCCCTCTGCCCACCTGGATCTGCTGCCTGCGCTGCTGCAGCTCCTGGGTGCCCAGGGAGGTCTCAGCGGGCGGCA
>NW_009698940.1:35450-35907 GCF_000703405.1 Apaloderma vittatum | reverse complement strand
TCAGCCACTTCCTCACGGCTCCCACCAGCTTCCGAAATTCGTCCAGTTGCTCCTGGCAGGACGACGCATCCTTTTCTCTGAGAGTGAAAAGGTTTCGGAGAGAGTCAGAGCTCGTGCTTCGCCTCGCAATTACCCTGCCTTGAATGTAGCACAGTTGTGTCTCTCGGAGCCCTTCTTTTTATTATTATTACTATTAGATGTTGCTTAGGAACAGCGCACGCAGTGCCAGCCAAAGCAGGGGGCACGCCGCAGCCTGCCTTTCACTGCTGGCCCCTTCCAAGCCAGGGCTGGTGGCCACTTCAGCACCGCCACGGTAGCCAACAGCCACGGGACCACCGCTGCCAACCTGCCCCGGGCTCTTTGTCCCAGGGAAAGCAAAGCTTTTGGGAAGACAGGGCTCATTCATGCTGTCTCGCCCCAGGCAGCTGCAGCTCAGGGTAAGCCAGGCTGTGCCCCC
>NW_009698940.1:32121-34541 GCF_000703405.1 Apaloderma vittatum | reverse complement strand
GCGCCAAAAGCAGGGCACAGCTCCGTCCCACTCGCTCCTTGGGCTCGGTAAATACTTCTAGCAGCTGCAGGAGCAATTCCCACTTTCCTTGCTGCTAGTATAAGGCCACGCAGTGAAGGGGATGGGAGGCCCTAGACCAAGACAAATCAACCCCTCCCCAGCAAAAATGCCTGGTTTTACACCAGCTTAAAGCATTTCTGAAGCTGTGGGCAAACCACCCCCCTCAGTGGAGCACTCATAGGAAGCCATAGGGAGAAATTTCGTACAGCCATGACCGGCAACTATGACCCACAGCATCTCCGAGGGCTTTGTCACGTCCTGCACGGCGCTTGCTGCCAGCACTTGGGCATTTCGCTGTATTTAACCCTGTGGAGTCTTTAATTGGTAAAACCTTGCTTTATTTGGTCTGGCCCCCAAGAGCTTGGCTAGAGATCCCTGCTCGAAACCAGCCTGGCTCCAGGGAAATGCCATTCCCCTCTGTCACTGCTGGGAACAGCCTCAGCTGCTCCTCTTGTGCTCTGTTTCCCCAGCAAAGCGCCAGCACAGGTCCTGTGGATCCTACCAGCGAACCAGGGGCTGTTTGCCTGGGAAGAAATCACCACGAAACAGCCCTGCCTAAAAACCTGATGCAGATAGAGTCTTGTCCTGCTGCATCTCACCTGGATGTGCTGGGAGAAGCGAGCAATGTCCCGGTCCGGCTGATTCCCGGATGCCAACATCCGCGTTCTGCTCTCTGTGAACTGCTGCAACTTCTCCGAGAGCTGCTCGTACTGCTCGACCTTTGGGAGGAGGCCTTTCAGAGCATCCTCCCTCTCCCGCTGCTGCTGGCACAGCCTGCCGAAATGCTCCGTCACCTCGGCCAGCTTGCCCTGCAGCGCCGAGGCCGTGGGGCTGTCTGCCGCCTCCATGAACCGTGTCACCATCTCGCGGGTGGCTTCCAGGCAGCTCTTCTGCCTGGCGATGTCCTGCTTCAGCTTCTGTGGGAAGTACACACACAGAAAATGATGCCATTTGAGGAAGGCTCTTCGAGCAGAACTGAAGTGGCATGAAGAGGCCGGGCAGCCCGCGAGGATGGAAAACACGCTTCGAGACAGCCAGGGTCTGGCAAGAATAATTTTCTATCCCACTTTCCTTTCTGATCTCCCCAACCTGTTCTGCTTTTCCCTGGTGCCCAATAGCAAAGAAGTCTTTCAACACATCTGTGTCTTGGCTTAAAGCAATTAACCAAAGATTCTGCTCATATCCCCTTTGAGTTTTCTTTTTTGTGTGCTCTCACAGCTAACCCACAGCCACCGTCTGCACGGTTTGGGTATGTTTGAGGCGAGGGAGCTCAGGGAGCAGCCTTACCGCGCTCGTGGCAAGCGACTCCTGAATGGAGGCTGAGGAAAGTGCGGCCAGCTGCTCTCTCTCCAGGCTCTTCTCGATCTCAGCCAGTGACTGGAGGAGGCTCTCCAGGCTCTCCTGGACGCTCTGGGACTGGGCAATGGATTTCTGCAGCAGGTCCGAGCGCTCGGCCATCTGCTGGGAGAGGCTCTGGAAGCGGCCCACGATGGCATCTGCAGAGTCCAGCGCAAAGGAGAATCTCAGGCAAACAGCTTCTGGTCTGGTGCTCAGAGAGCAGCCAGGATCTCGTCCGGCTCCTGAGAAACCCCGAGCTTGAATTCTCACCCAGCAGCGAGACAGGGGACCCAGCACAAACGGCCAGCGTGGTCACAGCCCTCCCCAGGCACAAACACAAGCCCCAAAGATGCATCGCTGCACCTCTTCACCCCAGTTTTCCCCAGAAGTGGGAGAAGATTTCATTATCCCTCCCTCCTGGGTTTGTTTTCACACTTTCCCCAACCATCCCTGCTTGGCTCTGTACCTGTTGTTTCCCGAATGTGCCCATGGTCCGGGGCTGGCTCCCCTTGTACTTCCAGCAGGGACCAAGCTGCTTTCTGGAGCTTCTCCACCGGCACCTGATGCTCAGCGAGGTCTCCCTGCAGCTGCTGCTTTGACACAGGACAAAATCAGGAGGGGGTCACACGTGAGAGACCTGCACCCGCGGGGAGCTCAGGGCTCCGTTTAAATCCTGCTGAGGGATCCTGTTCACTTAATCACACAATCACTACAATATAATAATGTACGTTGGAAGGTCCAACCCCCTGCTGCAAGCAGAGATGGATCAGAGGGGCTGGGCTGTCCCAGCACCCAGACACCCTCACAGGGGAGGAACGTCTCCCCCATGTCCCGCTGGGAGGTTCCCTGTGACAGCCGTGACTGCAGCCCCTGGCCCTTGCTCTAAGCACCTCTCAGAAGAGTCCAGCTCCATCCCACCTGCAGCTCTGGGACCTCCTGAACCTGCAGGTCCACCAGCACCCAACCAGCGAAAAACAACGAAGGGCTCGAGTCTCCTGCCTGCTGCCACCTCCTTATGGCGG
>NW_009698940.1:31536-32001 GCF_000703405.1 Apaloderma vittatum | reverse complement strand
AGCAGTTTCCCAATGGCAGCTTCGCTCTCCTGCAGCCACATCCTGAGAGACTCTGCCACCTCCTGGAACTGCTGGTAGTGATCCAGCAAGGTGTTCAGGTGGGAGCCAAGCTTGGTGCACTGCAAAGGAGCAACAAGGTGTAAGGGCAGCACAGAGCAACCGGTGGAAAATGTGCAGAAATCATCAAGAAATTAAAAAAAAACAATTAAAAACCCAACCTTGCCATACGTGTTAAAGGAATTGCAGGAGGCAACATGCAAGCTAAGACCAAGACAGAGGGTGTTGCTCCTGCCCAAGCCCTGAAGGAGACAATCTTTGCCCTACAACCTCCATATGGGCTAGAAATCCAGCCTGACACTCGAGAGTAACATCCCTCTGTCATCCCTGCTTGTTCTACACGCACAGGACGCAAACAGCATCTGCTCCAGTACCTTGGAGTGCAGCGTGGTGTATCGCTGCGTCGCA
>NW_009698940.1:14935-31505 GCF_000703405.1 Apaloderma vittatum | reverse complement strand
TTCCTCTGGCCCACGCCCCCGGGCATCAGCCGTTGGGACTCTGCATCCCCGGCAGCTCCCTCCACATCCAGCACCTTCTGCCCCGACATGGTAACAAACCGCAGGTCGCCTTTGTGGGAGATCACGTCTTCCGAGAAGCTCCCTTGCCGCAGGAGCAGCTGCCGGAGGGCTGCGGGGTCGCTGTCCCCCTTGTACATCCCCTCCAGGTCCTGCTCCGCTTGCTTCAGCCAAGCCTCGAACTCCCCGTGATCCCTCAAGAACTTCTGCAGCTCGTCCCGCAGGACTTGCACTTGCTTGAGCCGCGTTTCCGACTGCGAGAGGGAAGCCGCGTACTGGTCCTTCAGCTCGGTCAGTCGGCCCTGGAGCCGGTCCCGCTCCTCCCCGGCCAGGCTGTGGCCGTGCTTGTCCAGGAAAGCCTGTGCCGACTGCGTGGCCAGGATGACGTCCTGCTGCTGGGACAGCAGCTCCTGGTGCTGGGCCTGAAAGATACCACGAGCAAAGGTGATGCTTGCAACCAAAGGTCTCTCCCACCAGCACCTGGTGGGTGCAGCGAGGCCTCTGCACCCTCCTACAGCTCCAGCAAGGTGGGGGATCACCCCAAGGCTGGCACACCGGCAGGTGCTCTGCCCACAGGAGAGTAACCCCTCATCTGACCATGATGGCAAACTCATCTCGTTACCCCGACTGCACTGTGCCGTGGCACCCACCCACCAGCATGGAGTGCACGTCCTCCAGGAAGCCAAGCAGGGAATTCCCAAGTCTCCCATATGGAAAATCAGCCTAAACGTGGCTTTCGGATGCCAGACCCATCTAACACCCCTCCTGCTCCCAGCTTGCATCAGCAGCTGGAGGCAGGGTCAGCGCATCAGGCAGAAAGCTTTGAGAGGGACAAGGGGTTGGTCCCAACCTTCAGCCTCTCGTACTGCTCATCCAGGCTCTCGGCAGCCGTGTCTGCTCCCAGGAGGTGGCTGTTACGTTTGCCCGTCCCTGGCGCCTGCTCAATGGGGTGCAGTCTGTACTCCAGGAGCCCTCCCGTCTGCTCCAGCGATGCCACCCACTTTAAGAGGGAATCAATCTTATTGCTGTTCTCCTCCAGCTCTTTGGCAGCTTTCACCTGAAAGCACAAAAGCTCCAGATAAGAATGACCTGGTTTATGCAATATTCAGCAAATGGCTGCAAGGGGCAGGGAGACACAGAAGAGAAAACCTCAAATGGTTTTCCCCAAACTGTGTCCCACCTCGCCCAGGGGACTGAGAAGAAGAATCGACGTTTTTGCACCACTTTACCCAGGGAAACACCAGGACCCCAAACGAATCTGCACTCACAGGACCTCACTGTCCAGTTCAAGCAGAGTCCAGCAGCTACAGCTCTTAGCACGTTACCTTTTCAGTCTCCTGCTGCACTGCAGCGGTCACAGCGCTCTCCAGCTCCTTCTGGGCCATCTCTGTTCTCTCCTGCAGCGACCGGTACTGCTCCTTGGCACGCTGGAGCTTCTCTTGCAGTGCTGCCAGCTCCCCGGGCTCCATCTTCGCCTTGTTCTCCTCCAAAAACTCCTCTGTGCTTTTCAAGACGCTGGCGAAGGAGGCGGCTCGGGTGTGCATGTTCCTCTGCAGCTCCTGAGCAGATGATGCCGTAAGTCTCCGTGCGCTCCCGAGGCAGCGCCCAGCCTTTCCCTCTTCCGACCCTCGCGTGTTTTGGGTGTTTTGTGGGTTTTGTTTTTTTCTAAAGCACTGACCTTAACATCGCTTTGCCTCTGCTGCAAGGCGGACAGGTCCCCTTCACTGGCTGCTCTCTGCTGCTCTGCCAGCGTGTTCTCTGCCTGGTCCAGCCAGCGGCTCAGCTCGGCCAGGCTCTGCGCCCGGGCTGCCTGCTGCTCCTGCAGCGTCTGCGGGCAGAGGGAAGGGGACAGGGGACAGTTAGTACCAGCACTGCACCCTCCACTCATGCACGTCACTGAAAAGCAAGGTGAGACGTTATGGCTGGAGCATCTCCTGAAGACAAGGATGCAGCACAGAAAACGGCTTTCGGAGCTCTCCGTGGGCTCCCTCTCAGGTTCACGCTGCGGGAACGGGGCCAAGGGGCCGAGTTCCTGCCCAGCAGGAGCTGCTCACTGCATTTTTGCCGCCATTCCTGCAGGTTTCTCTCTCTATCTGCTCCCTGAGAAGCCCGTTGAGCCCCAAAATGGAGCTACACTCCAGGTCACGCACTCCTCTCCCGGGAGAGCTCAGCTAGAAGTTTCCGTGCCTTTGTCATTTAATCTTACAAACGTTAAAATAGCAGCAGAAACTCCGAAGGTAGCGACAACCTGAGGTCAGGCAGCCCCACTGTGGAGCCCCAAACAACCCAAGCGGGCTGGTTTATTGATCCTTTGGTTGGAGAGGGAGCCTGGGAGAGAGAAAGCCTTTCTGTAGCTGATCCAACTCCTCTGTTTTGCCGCCAGAGCACAATACAGAAGCGCCTGTTTGAGCAATTGAGCATGATGTGACCTGAGAGTCCCTGCAACGTTTCTGTTCCCCTTTCCCAGGGAAGATAAAGGGTTTTTTTGAGTATCACTGGGCATTTCAGCAAGGTGATGTACAAACTTGTGCAAAACACTGTGCCTGTTTCTCCCAGTCATAAGATAAACAACAGAAGCAAATTGAAAGAGCCTTCTTAAGAGCTCTTCAGCTGCAAAGCGAGTTCTTCCTGGGTTAGGATGGGCGCACACTCAATCTGAAAAAGCAAAGCAAACTGGTTAATATACACACACACACTCCAGAAAGGACAGGCAAGAGTTACAGAGAACAACTGTTAATAAAAAACACAAGAATCCTGTCTTGAATAAGAGGATCCACGCAGCGATGGGTGCTGCAGCAATGCAGCAGGGACTTGCTTTTGTGGCTGCCTGCCGTCTTGATGCAGCGTCAGCTATTTCTCTGGGACAGCAATACCTGACTTGTGCAGTGGGAATAAGACATGAAAACCGCCAGGTATCTCTGGGGGCCCCTCCATGCAGGGATTTTCTGGTGGGGTTACATAGATCAGGGTTTATTCTACCCAGCTCAAAGCAAGGCGATGTCTAGCAGAGGACTGCCCGGCTGTGCTACCCAGACCTGGGCAGGGCTCGGTATTTTGGGAGGAAAGCGACTTTCTGCCCGGGAGTTACATGGTAGGAAGAAGAAAGACTTAAGAGGAAGCTCATGATGTGCTGTAAGAAGTCATAAACTGTGAGTGGCATGCACACAAAATCCCAATACGAGGTGTCTCAGCGCACGTTCTTGTGGCCGGGAAGCGCTTCAGCGAGCAAACTGCAGCCAGGAAGCAGATGTCTCACAACCTTCACCTGATCCATCTGCTCCACTTGCTGGAGACAGACCTGCAGGACCTCCACCCGAGCCGTCACACGCTCCGACAGGTCCCGGAAAGCTTTCTGCAGCTCATTGAGCAGCCTCAGGAGCTGTCTGCTCTGCTGAGGGGTTAAGTCCTGGGCGTGCTCCGAGATAAGGAACTGGATGTCAAAAGCGGTGGCATCGAGCTGAGATTTGGTGTCAGCGAGAGGCTCTTTCAGCTCCTGAAGGGGAGAGATGAGACCTGTCAGGCAAACCGACTCCACAGCCAGCGCTTTTCTGCACTGCCACCTGCAGATGGGACACGTGCACCTCAAAAAAGCGTTTTGTCACCAGAACAATCTGTCTCAAAAATACCCAAACGCTTCCCAAAAGCACGCTCAGCATGAAGGTGACAGCAGCAATTTTCTAGAGCTCCTCTGCCAAGAGGTTGCTTGGACTGTGCGTGCAAGACTGTCCTTGGGTCTGAAGATGACACAGACCTGGAGCTGCCAGCAGCCCCGTCCAGTCCACGGCGACTCCGTTTGCCACCCCCAGCTCTCAAACCTTTCGATCCCCTGACTTCAAGGCCAAGGTGCTACCAGCAAACAGGAGATGAACTGACCAAATCTTGAAAGCCAACTGCTTGAAGATGAACAAATGTGGAGGAGAGACTCCTCATACAGTCGATGGAGACCGGGGAAGGCATGGAGGGAAGGGGAGCCGCCACGGAGGAAACAGCTCACTCCCCAACATCACAGAGCCTGAGAGGAATCCCTCCCGGTCGCTCAGCCCCCACCGCACACCTGCATTTGAGCACGTTCCCCAAACGGCCAAAGCAGATGGTTTGCGTACGGTGGGAAAAAAATAATTTTGGAGCAAGTACAATATTGCTGCTCCTCCTGCAACAAAGGGTAAGAGCAAGCCCTTGGTAGGCTCTGGGAGGGAAGCAGGATTAAAAGCTTCTCCTCCGCACAGAGGACGGCACCTTCATCAGGCAGAAGGATTAGGGCCATTGCCATGGTTACCTTGTAGTGTTGCAGGCAGCGACTCAAGCTGTTCACATCGTGGTGGAAATCGCTGCCATCCAGCGACTCTGCGGTGCCAGAGACCCAGCGCAGCAGCTCCTGGAGTTTGCCCTGGAGAGTCTCGTGTTGTGCCAGGATTTTAGCCTTAAAAAGCAGAAACGCATCATTTACAGAAGGGGCAGAGCGCTCTGGGCAAGGAGCATTGGGATGCTCGGGGACAGCTGCCAGCTCTACCTTTTCGGTTTCTGCCGCCCCACGAAGGTTTTGCAGCCGGGACTCCAGGACATCGCTTGCAGAGCTCAGAGACTTATGGAGGTTCTTGGCATCCTTCTCCAAAGCCTTCAGTAATTGCTCGGGGACTTCTTCAGGGGGGTTGGCCACGATCCCCTTCACGGCATCCAACTCCTGATTCACCGGGAAGCTCAGCTCCTGCAGCTCAGCGCCCAGGGCCTGGGGCAAGAGAGCATCGTTATGTCTAAGAGACGGTGACTTCATCTTCCCGCTGCCAAAACCCAGAAAAGGTTTTGGAGACCCAGCTCTGAACATTGCGTCTATCTGCTAGAAAGATTCATCACCAGCCTCCAGCCCCACTCAGCTGCCAGCGCTCGCCAGTCTTTTTCCAGGCTGTAAAACTCATTTCAGCCAAGTTATTGTCTAAGCAGGGAGGAGAAGGTGAGCCAGAGGCAGGGCCAGAGCTGGGAGCGATGAGGTTTGCGTATAAATAAAGTTAAACCTGAGATTAACGTCCCCGGCTGGCTGCCAGGAGCAGGGAGGAGGCGCAAGGTGGGGAGAGCAGGGACGAGCTCTGTCCTGCCAAACGCCAGCCAAGCCCCGCTCACCTCCGCCTGCTGCAGCAGGTCGTGCAGGGCTGCCAAATTCTGCTCCGCCGGCTGCACCCGTTTGATTCTCATCTCGATGTCTCGGAGCATGGAGAGATACGATACCAGCTTCTCATCATGCTCCAGACACATCTTCTTGCTGAACAGGATCTACAGAACCGAATGGTAAAACAATACATCAAGTTTAGACAGAAGAGAAAACAAAGGGTTATGTACTATTCTTCTTTTCTCAAAGAAATCTGTTAATAACATTCCATCTCAGGGACTTTCCACTCTCTAGCCTTATCTACAAGATTTACTACAGGAAAAATAAAGCATCTGGCTCTTTTTCCAACATAAGCTTATAAATGGCCAGAGATCGCTGGTGTTGAAGTAAAAGTGCCAAAAAAGAGTCCTACTGATTAGTCATTTATAAGTAATGCTCTAGCAGAAAGAAGCCACAACTAAGCCTCGAGTGTTTTCAGCCGTACGTCACGGGGTCCTTGGCCAAATCCATTGCAGCTGATGCTGCAACATCAAGCTCTCAACATCCACTCCTCTCGTTCTGGCTGTCCTCTGCGCTGAGGACCTCGGACACATTTAACATCAAACACACACAAATAGCTCATTAAAAAAAAAAAGTCGAAATAGCAAAAAGCATTAAATTACCTGGGCTGGTCTCGTGGATTCGCTCGAGGTTTCCAGTAGCTCCCCTTCCGCTATCACAGGTAAGAGCAAGCCCCGATCGCCAGGACCTGGCTGCCTGGTCTTCCCCTGGGGTGTTTCTCCTTGGGATTTTGGGGGAACAGGGGCACCTCCTTGGCCTGTGCAGATCTCTGCTGTTTGCTCTTGCCGCATCTCTTCTCCAGGCTCAAGGACTACAGAGGTTTCCTGAACTTCTCTGGGTTCTTCTCTGATAATCAAGTCATGGGGCGGTTCTGCTGCAGGGGCTGTGACGGAAACATCACTGGTGGTTTCCTCTTTGGTATCTTCCTGGGTCACTCCCTCCTCCAGGCTCAATGCCACCGAGGAATCGCGACCATTTCTGATCCCACCTTTCACCACCTCTTGTGCTTCCTCTTTTCCTGGGGGCACAGGGAACACCTGAGCCCCTCCGAGGTCTTCTTTATCTTTCTTAGAAAGTATTTTCTTTTCATTTTCATCTCTGCTGCTCTCCCCATCCTTGGCTGAGTCTCTGGCCGGTCCAGCAGTAATCTTGGTGGTGGTTTCATGTTTCGGTTCTGGCATGCTTGAGACAAAGTCCTCCACCTTCTTCCCTGGAATTTCTTTGGAAATCCCAAAAGGAAGGGACTCCTTTTCTGCAGATTTCTCCGGCTGAGCGCTGTCTCCTGCAATACCCGTCTGTTTTGCTTTCTTCTTCTTGCTTTTCTGTTTCTGGGTAGGTTTTAGCTCAGTTTCACTTGTTTTTTCTTGCTCAACTGGACCTTTTGCACCCAGTCTCAGGGTTTCTCCTTCAGTGTCTTTGACAGTTCTTTTACCTGCAAGCTCATCTCCTGCAGGTTTCACCGCCATGCTGATCTCAGGGGGTTCTCCAGACTCTGTAAGACCTTTCTCTTGACCCACAGTAACAGATTCCCTCGGGGCTGCTGGTGTTACCCGGACCCGGCTGCCCACTTGCTCTCCTTGCTCAGAAGCCACCACTGCACCTTCTTCTCCTGCCACAACTCTCTCTGCACCTACAAACCCTCTCCTCCTCCCCTCACCATCTTCTTCTCTTCCTCCAAGACCAAGCCCTCCACCTTC
This sequence comes from Apaloderma vittatum, assembly GCF_000703405.1. Classification (NCBI taxonomy): domain Eukaryota; kingdom Metazoa; phylum Chordata; class Aves; order Trogoniformes; family Trogonidae; genus Apaloderma; species Apaloderma vittatum. Next base: position 24,590 of record NW_009698940.1, on the reverse strand, counting down.
TCTGTCCCTCGATCTTCTACTCCCCTTCTCGATTCCTTCCCCCAAGCTGCTCTCACCTGGGAGCTGCTTTTTGCAACCCTTTTCTCCGTCACCCTCACCACCACCGTCTCTCCGGGCAGAGCGGCTGTACCCACTGCTGAGGGGGGTTCTGGAGTCAGCTCAAGCCGTCCTTTTCCTCCAAGACCAAGCCCTCCACCTTCTCTGTCCCTCGATCTTCTACTCCCCTTCTCGATTCCTTCCCCCAAGCTGCTCTCACCTGGGAGCTGCTTTTTGCAACCCTTTTCTCCGTCACCCTCACCACCACCGTCTCTCCGGGCAGAGCGGCTGTACCCACTGCTGAGGGGGGTTCTGGAGTCAGCTCAAGCCGTCCTTGCAGCTGGCGACTTACACCACCCTCTGAAGTTTCCTGAGGCTTGGATGTCCCTTTGGTCTCTGTCACTGGGGCTCTCTTGGCAGCAGCGGCTGCACCTTCAGCCACATCGTAGCTCACGGCTTCAGATCCAGCTTTGTGCTCGGTGCCATCAGACTTCTTGGCAGCGCTGCTGGAGAGGATGACACCTTCCTCTTTTGGAGATATTGTTTCCATTTTTTCCTGGAAAAGGTGGGTTTTTTCTACTTTGCAGACCTCAGAACCATACGTGCCTTTGGGTGTCTGTGCATCCTGAAGACTTGCAGCTAATTTTTGGCTGATCAATCCTTTCTCAACAGCTTCCTTTAAAGCCAATCTTTTCCCACTGCCAGCATCAATAATTCCCCCAGACCTCATCTGGTTGGTGGCGATGACTGTGGCCATCTCCTCATCCAGCAGCCCTCTCTCCACGGCAGCCCTCAGCGAGAGCCTCTTGCTGACCGTACCCTCCACGACCCCGCCGCCGTCCGCCTGAGCCTGCAGCAGCCGCAGTGCGGGCAGAGTGTCCACCTTGCCCAGCCTCACCGCCTCGGCACACGTGAGCTTGCGCCCCGTCTCCTCATCCTTGACGGCTCGGAAGGGATGGACCTCCAGGTACCTCTGGCCAGATTCGATGTCAATTTTACATTTCTTGACGAACTCTGAGTAGGGAACGATCATGCAGGTCTCGGGATCTACAACTCCTTCTTGCATTTCTGAAGATGACAGGACTTTCTTCATCACCTGCTCAGGCAGCAAACCCTCCTTCACCGCTTGACAGAGTGCCAGCCTCTGGCCAGAAGCAGGATCAAAAAAGCTTCCACTCCCAGCCTGGATTTCTTGCACTTTCCTCTGGAAGTCTGGACTAACGAGCCCTAACGACACTGCCTGGGGCAAGGACAGTTTCTCCTCTGTAACTGGATGAATGTAGTCCTGCAGGCACACACTTTCAGCTTTCATGAGCTGGTTATACAAATCTTGATCGAGCAAACCATGTTTCATCGCATCGTTTACGGAAAGCCTCATTCCAGACTCGTGATGGATGATTCCTCCGTCAGCAATCTGCTTGGTCAAGAGCTGAAAAGCTTTCTCCTTTCCCAAGAGCCCTTTTTCAACAGACTGTGCGACACTCAAAGGCTGCTTAGTTTCAGGATCCACAATTCCGCTGGTCTCAGCCTGTAAGCTAATGAGCTTCTGCCTGGTCACCTCATCAATGTCTTTCCCTTTGGAAGCCTTCTCCAGCTTAACCAGCTCTTCCTGACTCATCGGCTCTACAAGGCCCAGATTTGAAGCCAAAGTGACGGATACTTTTTTGCCACGTTTCAAGTCAACAATCCCTCCAGTAGCCACCTGCCCTTCCAAGATCCTCATCGCCGTTTCCTTGTCCAGAAGGCCAACCGCAGCAGCGTCCTTGACAGAGTAGACAAAGTTATTGCCTGGGTCAAGAACACCACTTATCGCTTTGTCAGATGCAAGTACCTTCTGGAGAAGGTTCTCGCCCATCAGACCTTCTTCAATGACATCCTCGGTGGTTAATGATTCACACGTATGTGAGTCAAAAAAGCCACTGAACATCTTCATCTTCTCCATCAGCTTCACAGCCGTGTGGCTGGGCACCACCCCACAGGCTACTGCTTCATTTAGAAGAAGGGTCTTGCCTGTCTGCTCATGGATGATGCCACCGCTTTGGAGTTGTGTCAACAGCATCTCCAACGTGTCCTCCGCTCCCTGCTCTGCAGGGGCTGGCAGGGACGTTCCATCAACAGTCTCATCATCTAATACTTCTTCCCATTCTCCTTCATGCACTTCCAACACACTTTCAAGCTCTTCACTTGGCTTCTCTGTTTGCTCTGCCTCTCCAGTTTCAGGGAGCTCAACCTCCTCTCCTCCCAGCACGCCATTCTCAACTGTTTCCTCGTTTAGCAAATAAATCCCTCTTACATCTTCTGCCTCGAGTTCAGGTTCCTCCACACCTTGAGACCTCTCTGCCATGATTTCCAGTCTCTCTCTACTTTCTGCAACACCCATGGATACGCAGATTTCGCTTTTCACAACAACTGTCCCACTTGTTGATGCTCTCTTCTGACCTTCGATACGTTCCACTTGGAACTTGGACTCTTCCGCCCCGATCACTATTTCCTCTGTTTTCCTGAATGCACTACCAAGGTCACTGGGATGTCCTGGCAACAACAATTTTACCTCATGTTTGTCCTTGCTTATAGAAGCTACTGGCTCTCTTCCAAATTCAGCATCGTTTTCACTCTTGATGGCAGCCTGTTCCCTGTGGATCTGCTCTTGCTCCTCCACAAGCAGGATTTCTTCTGCATCCTCCAACAGGAGGCCTTCATGTCCCATCACCACCTCTCCATTCTCCAAGACAGTTCTGAGGGGTAGGATTTCTTCACTTTGTTCTTTTGGAGGAGCAAACTGAAAGTCAAGCTGCTGCAAGGCCAAGCCATTGCAAGGCTCTCTTTCAAGAGCTGCATCTACCTTTGGCTCCTCAAAGTCTTCACCCTCCTCCAACACGTGCGCACAGGATCCATTTTCTTGGGTTTGGATGAGGGCTTTAGTGAGATCGTTCAACTCTCCATCTACTAAGAGCAGCTTCTGCCCATTGTGGATGTTGATGTAGCTGTGGGTCATCAAGTGGAACATCAACCTTTCATCATCACTCCTTAGCAGAGGGTCACTCTGCTCTTTGGGACCCGTGGGACTCCTTCCAGAAGAGCTCTGGCCGTGCCTGCTTCCGCCTGGAGAGCCAGCGAGCTGCACGCTGGCCATGACATCAGGTACGACCACTGATTTCAGCTTCTTCGCCACATCTCTCTCCAAGATGCCATGTTCAACTGCCTTCTTCCAGGACAACACCTCAGTGGTTTCTGGTATAAAGAGAGCCTTAATGTGTTGCCTCTTGCTGAGAATCTTGTAAATCAACTCAGTAGACAGGATTCCTTGCTCTAAAGCATCTGCAACTGGGACAATCTCCCCCGTCTCTGGCCACAGAAGTCCCATGAAGGACCACAAGGATTCCAGGACCACCAATGCAATCCTTGGTGCTACCAACTCTTTCCTTAAAGCTTCATCCACCGTCAGTCTCTCTCCCGTGATGGTATCGACGATGCCACCTGTCTGAAGCTGCCGGATAAGGAGCGTGCAGGCCAAATCCTGGTCAATTAAATTATGTCTCACGGCCTCGTCCACAGTCAGCCTGTGCCCCGTCTTGGGGTCAACAATGCCACCAGCAAAGAGGTGAGCTTCCAGCAACCTTACCGTTACCTGCCTGTCTATCAGCCCTTCCTGCACCGCGCGGAAGATGCTGACTTCTCTGCCCGACTTCAGGCTCACCATCCCACCCGCCAGCTGCTTCACCGGGAGCAGCCTCAGCCCGGTCTCTCGGTGGACGATGCATCGGTGCAGAAGCTCGGCCAGGCTGATTTTCTCAGCGGTGTTGGGGTCAATCAAATCCTTCGCACCCTCCAGGTGAGACAGAAGTCTGGAATGAAGCTGGGGGCTAAGGAGCCTGTCTTGCACCGCTGTCTCCATGCTGATTCTGCCCTGACCGACTTTAAAGCCCCCAGTGACGAGCTCAGCTTCAAGAATCTTTAAACCAATGTGTTCACTGATCCTCCCCTCTTCTACAGCAGCAACAACAGGTAGGAGCTGCCTCCCTTCAGAGCTGACTTCTTCGACCTGGTGAAGAGCATCCTTCAACTCCTGCAGCACCTGGAACGTCCTGAGATCAATGATGTTTCTTGCCAGGCCTTTCTCCAAGGAGAGTTTCTCATTGGTGTCTGGAACAACTAAGTCAGATGTGATAACCTGGGCCTCCAAGAGGATGAGACCAGTGTCCTGATCTATAAGACCTCTCTGCATGGCAGCAAAAACAGGGAATATTTCTACTGTGCCAAGATCGATCACTCCTGCCACTGCTTCACTGCCCTAGAACAGAAAGAGAAGGAAAAGAATTAAAACAAAATCAAGCATTATCAGCACTCAGGTCGCACGAGTTCTGGGGAAGTCTCAGTTTCAAAAACAACAAAAGAAAAATTAAAAACCCCTCAACAGGCTAGAAAGGAGTCCCAAAGTGTTTGAAATGCAACACCAAAGGCATCACAGCACGCAAATTGGTGCATTTGCCAGCTTGCACGTCACCGGCAAGTTTTGATGCTCATCTAGTCCATCACCCAAATGCCTCCAGCATCCACCACCAGTAACGCAGCAAAGCAGCAAGCAGCAAAACCCAGAAGTCCTCCTGATGCTCCACAGAGAAACCGAAGGAAGGACACCAACAGGCACACCAAAGCAGCTCAACGACCCCAGTTTTAAAAAGTAAAGACAACACAAATCCCACTGGGTACTCATAGAGGAGGAAAAAAAACTCCAAAAATGTCCACTTCAGGGTCTCTAGGAACCTCTTCAAGTGCAGCTTCCGTGCTGGCTCCAGCCATGCTTTAAATCCTGCACTTCCCCAAGCAGATCTCAAGTGCCAGGACGGGCAGGGAACATCACAGACCCTCGTGCCACGGAGCAGCCCCCCGGCCACGCATGCAGGGCAGCTCCTCAAGCACAACCTCCTGCACTTCCCAGCTGCCAGGCTCTTCAGGCAGGGCAAAGGGGGAAATTCAAGAAGTTGGAGGTCCCAGCATGAAAACAGTGACAGACTGGGACCAGTCCATCTATTTCAATGTTTCTGGAAGGGCTTTTCTCCCCACAGGGAAGGTAACAATTGAGATGATAAAAAATAACGACTCTTTGGATGTTTGGGTTTCTGGTTGGGTATAAGGTTGGCGCAAGCACTAAAAGATTTTTGTGGAGATAGGGAGTAGGCAATCGTGATTGTGGAATCATTCTGTATCCCCAACACGTGATTTTTTTATAATTGGTGAGTCTAAGGGCACAGCTCGGTTACGGCACGGCTGGTCTGCCCATCTCCCCACCGCCTCCTGCTGGAAAAACCTCCACCAGCATCGCCAGACCCTGACATGCACGTTCAGAGATGAACAAGCCATGGAAAGACAGAGAAGAGGAAGGGGGAGAAAAAAAGAGAGGAAGATAAAAGATGGGAGAAGGTGGTAAAAGGCTTTTACTTACCCGAGTTGCAGGGTGTGCCTTGAGCAGTTAAAGACAGAGCCTTATGGAGCAGTTCAGCCGTATCACACACAGTGTAAAGCTTGGTGTTAGCGTCCAGCATGCGACTGCTTTTGTTTGCCAAAAGAACCCCCCACACACAGGTCGTCCTCTTTCACTTTGTGTGTTTTGGTTTGTTTAAATCCCGGAGGGGTTAGTTCAAACTTGTAAGCAAGGATGTCAGTTAATCATAAAAACAGTTGACATGGAACACAAACCGTACAGGGACACATCATGCTCAATTTAGCGCGTTCTGCTTTGCATTTTTGTCTTTTGTCACTTCTTTCGGACGGTTGGATGTTTCCAGCAAGCAAATGTTAAAAGAGTTCCTCAGGCTCCCTCTACAGTGAAGCAACTGCACCGCACAGGAGCCACAGGGATCGTCCTGCAGCCGCTGCCAGCCCTCCTTTGGGTCCCTTTGGCTTCGTGGAGAGCGTGACTGAAAACTGTTCTAGCCGGAGCCCCAAAGCACGCTCTGTACGAAAACAGGCCGGCTTTTGCTCCAAAGTCATTTTCCTGCCCGGGAAGGAGGAAAAGGGGAAGGAGAAAGCATCCTTTCCACAGGCGGGCTGCTCCCCGCTGCTCTCTTGGCAGCGGCAGGAGAAGTATCAAAGCTGTGATGGCTCAGCGGCGACTAACGAGCCGGTTTGCTCACAGCAAGCTCTCTGCCACCAGCACAAGGGCTAAACGGCTTGCAATAGAAAGCGTTTACTGCACTGAGACACCTGAAAGGTGCTATATAGTCTAATTTGGAGAGAAACGCTATAGGTTTAGGTGAAAGCTGGGCAGGCAGATTTCAAACAAGCAGCCCTATCACCCTCTTCTCCTGAGCAGCTTGAACAGGGCTTCACTCACGGACTCCAGAGCCAAAACCTGCGTCACGCATCCAGATTGGAGCGGGCTGTTGCTTCAGGGTACAGGGAGTCAGCAAGCAAACACACAAATAAATCCATCGACACATGTATATACACTTATATAACACGTACACGTATATCTGTGAATGACCAAAGACAGCTCGTAACACAGGCAATAAGGATGCGCTTTCAGCCCTCCCTGCCCAGCGAAACAAGGACGGGGACTGGCAGGAGGGGATGTGAACGGGGAATGGGTCCAGCTATGGGTTGTGAAGGTCTCCCAGGTCAGCTGAGGGCCTGGATGGCGCAGTTGGCTTCCACTGAGGGCAGCGACTTCATTCAGCTGAGACAAACCTCTTGCCAGACCCTGAGCTACATGAGCCTGCACGGGCAAACACTCTTCTGCAGAACCCCACCTCCTCATGCCTCCTGCAGCCTGTGAGATGGAGCCCTCCGTGCTCAAAGCACCCAAAGGGCATCCCCCAGAGGGCACAGGTTTGTTAACGGGACCGTTTCCAGGACAGCGGTCCATCTACATCCTTGCCCACCAAGCGTGAACAAGGCAACCTTTGTGCACAGGGCAGAGCTCGGATGGAAAACCCTGTAAAGGAGAGCTCCCCCACAGACCTGGAAGGCAGCGGGCAACTGGCTCCTGCTTGGCCTCCAGCCTGGATGCTGCAGGTCACACACAGAGAGAAGAGAAGGGAGGGCAACCACGTGCAAGTAAGAAAGGTGATGGTCTGCAAGTGGCTGGTGGCCACGAGATAGCAACTGAGTAAAACCTTTTTTCACACCCTGAGAAGTGCTTCGTGTCTGTGCAGCCACGGGACCAAGCAGAGACCAGTACCTTGTGCTCTGTCTCCTGAGCCAGCTGGCTCTGGAGCTGCTGGAGCTGCTCCGTGGAGTCGCTGCAGAGCTCCTGGTATGTCTCCTTAAGGGCACCGATCTGAGCAGAAATCTGTTCCTTCTCCGGATGGGAAAGCCTGCAAGGGGAAGGGAAAATCTCTCAGGGAAACTGCACAAACCGGCTCCTGGCTCTGCAGAATCAACATGTTCTTCTGCAGAAGGAAATGGCCAAACCCACCACAAGTCCCCTCTTCCCACTGCCCCACTCCTTGTCTGGCTCAGCTAAAATCAGCAAGGGGCAACTGTGCTCAGCAAAGACTGACCTGCACTGTAATCATCAAATCCCCAGATATACAGGGCTGGATCGCTGCTAAAGGGGATTAATAGTGTTGCAACAGCAACACAGCTCTTGTTGCAGATAACAAAGAAGACAACCGTCACGTGAAGCTCATCAATGTTTTTAACAGGAGTCGGGCTCTGGACCCCAGGGACACCGGCTCTGAGGTATCTCATCTCTCCCTGCCTGTCCCCTCCTCGGGCCACACTCACTTGTGGCTGTGCTTTGCCAGGAAGATTTGTGACGTTTTGATGGCCTCAGAGATCTGCTCCTTCTTCGCAGCCAGCTCCTCATTCAGGGCCTGTCAAAAAAAAAAAAAACAGAGGAAGAAAGAAACTTAGCTAAGCTGTGGAAAAAGAGCAGAAATTAAACAAATTGTCTGACAGTTGCCTGCAGTTTACCTGCTGCTCCGAGATGGATTTCTCGATGTCGCCCAGCTCTCTGCTCCCAGCAGCAGATGTCCTGCCTTGCACGCTCTGCTTCAAGCCCAGGGCCCAGCCCAGGAGCTCCTTCACCTTGTCCACATGCTCCTGCTTCTCCTCCTCCACTACTTTCTGCAAAGGGGAAGAGAACCACATCAAAGGGGTCCCAGATTTCCAGAGGTGGAGGAGAGGTTGTCAGGAGCCCGAGATGTAACCAGAGCAGCAACCTTGGGGGCACTGGAAAATAAATCTATCCATTTTGAATAGAGCTCGGTTCCGTACGACACCCTTACCTCCTCCTCCTCCAGCCGCCGGAGAGCATCGCTGATGTACTTCACGTGCTGCGTGGTCAGCGTCACCAGAGCCGTATAGCGAGTCCGCAGATCCATGAACTGAAGGGAGAGAGGGGGAAACGCAACGCATTAGCCGTGACCGGCGGATCCGGAGTGACGTTACTTTCCAGTACATGACAGGGAGGCACCATCTCTCGCTTGGGAAGCCCCCCAGGCACCTCGCAGACCCGGCCCGGCATCAATGAGATGCAACGAATCTGACGGGGAGGGTTGTGGCCACACACGGCATGCTGCACGACACTGGAGCGAAGGGGAGACTCCGGTCACGGACACTGGGGCGGATGCTCAACTCTTACAAAAGGGCTACCGGGATCTTTTCATGTCCACACAGAGCAGACAGGACTTTGGGTCCTTAAGGGTCTCATCCCAAAGATCCACACACAGTAACGCTGCAAGGCGCTCTGGTTATTTACCTCGCAAAGCCGAAGGGCTGAGCCGACCCCGCTGGATTTGACCCAGGGGTTGGTTCCCAGAAGTCCAGGTATTTCATACCTGGTGCTTAGAGCACTAAGCCATCCTCTCTGGCTATTGGAAAAAACAGCGAGGGTGGAAATTTTATTTGCAAAAGAGCGTTCAGGAGAAAGGAGCTCATTTCACAGAGGCTGCTCAGAGGTTTGCTGGCGTCGAAAAAAAAAAACAACCACCACCCCGTACAGTTTCTCCCTCGTGAGGGCAGGCGGCCACGCTCCTACCTCCTGCGTGATTGCATCCGAGGATGAAAGCATGCGCCGGCGTTTCATGGGAGACTTCTGCTGCGACTCGACAAACGCCCGATACGTCATGAGCTGCAGCTCGTAGTCCTGCAAACACGACCAGAGACACGGAGCTCGTGAGATGCAAACTGTGCCAGGGCCCTTTCTGCCCAACCAGCCTCATCCAGGTGACAGAAGGGACGCGTACCTTGACAGCAGCTGAGTATTGCTGGGAGAATTTCTGACACTGGTCCAGTTTGGCTTGATTTTTCTCAATTTCTGCAGCCAAAGCCTTCAAGAAAATTCAGAGCAAAAACGGTCGTGAGGACAGCTGGGTGGTGAGCTGCATTTCTGTTCCCATCTGTCCCTTTTTGAGTGAAATCTTTATCCTCTTGAAATTTTTTATGCAAGTCTTGTCTCCACCTCGAGCTAAGCAGAGCTTCTCTGCTTCCCAGACACCCAGCTCAGGCCTGCAGCCTCTTCCCCACTGCACCTCCTATTTTCAAGCTCCCAGACGAAAAGATCTCGATAAAAGCAAAGAAGTGACAGGGTCCCTGCAGCAACCGTGCCAGCCAGACACCACGAGGTCCTGCCTCACCGTTTGCTGGCTCAGCTGCTCCGACAGCGCCCGGCTGT
>NW_009698940.1:11446-14904 GCF_000703405.1 Apaloderma vittatum | reverse complement strand
GCTGAACCGTGATCTCCTCGATCCACTGGATCAGGGCACTGTGGCACTTTCGGTAATCGCTCAGCACCTCCTGGATGCTCTCCAGCTCTCCATGGCTGAGAGAAGAACCAAGACAAATAAGAGAGGGTGAAATGTCACGGGTGATATCCCGGCCACCAGTGGGAATGCCATCTGGAAAAATATCACTGCTGAACAAGCCCGAGCCAAGCTTGCAGCTGAAACATGGGAGCATTTCTGCGAAAGGAAAGCAGGAGGTTTCTCACCGGGTCTCAATCTGGGCGCAGACTCGCTGCCAGCGATCCCACAGCTGGCTTCCCTTCTCCTGGTAGCGCTCGAGGTCGATGCTGCGCTCTTGTCTCAGCCGGTACAGCTGCTCCCCCACCGCCCTCGCCTTCGTCATCTCCTCCTCCAACGTGGAGAAGACAGAGCTCTTGTCCTTCACTTCCCCGAGCCATTGCTGCAAAACCAGCAAGAGACAGCACCGGTTCAATGCCAGGGAAAGCAAAAGGCACATTAAGTCAGAGATGCCCTCCTGCCTGGAGCCGACAAGCCTGAGAAGGGGTGTACGTTCCCATTTTCCTGAACCTGCAAAGAACCAGCTGATTATAGGAAGTGTGAAATAGAGCAAGTCAGATTGGTTGATCCCGTCCTACAGCACCAAGAGCTGTGGCTGCCAAGACGCTCACCTGTGTCAGTGTGTGCCCTGCAAGAGAGCAAAAGCCACAGCAGCTTCTTTACAAAGCAATAAGGGATGACAAGAGCAGCACAAAATCCTCCCAGCAGCTATATGGAGGCAAGAAGCACGGCACACGGCACAAATCCAGCCGAGAAAGGGAAGGACCTCGCTTGACAAACATCAAAGCGTTGGCCAGTTTCTGCCTGCCCAGCTTGTGAAGCGAACAGCACCAACCTGTAACACCGTTCGGTGACACTGAATGGCTGCCAGGTCAGCAGGGACTGCCTCCTCTTGGCTCAGCTTAACCTCGTACCCTTTGACCAGAGACTCCGCTCCTTGCGTGTTACGAATAATAACATCAACCGTCTTCAACCTGGCGAATCAAACAGAGGCAGCAGGATGACACCGTGTGCGTCAGAGGGCCAGAAGAAAGGTCTTTAGCAGAACTGGGCAGATGCAAAAAGCTGTTTGGGAACAGAGGCACGTCCCGACTCACTTGTCCAAGTAGATGGAAGACAGCCCGTTCATCTGGTCCATCTTGTTCACCACCAAGTCCAGTTCAGAACGCAAGTGGGGCGTGCTGGAGCCCGCGGGCGCCTTCTCGAGGAAGCTGTAGCATCTCTCAGAAACAAACCGCAGCTCTGACTGCAGCTGCTGCAGATCCTCCTGCATGCGCTATGGAACGAAGGGAAAGAACGTGAAAGGAGAGCCCAAGCAGGCAGAGAAAAAAGCAGGATTGCCCATGGCAAAGGAGTTGGTATGAAATCAGGCAGGGAGCCCTCCTGCAGAGGTTTTTCCTGCTACTTTCTGTGCAGCAAGATCCCCTCGGACCCTGCACAGTCACGCACCCTCCACTCACACATTCACTGCAGAGAAGTTAAAGCTATTTTTGGCACATGCTAAAGACCAGCAGCCAGCACCTCCCTCCCCTCCACATCTCGCAGCAGCAGGACTGACCTCCTGCTCTACGATGCGGATCGTGTTTTCCTGGATAGAGTCACCATCTGCTCGGGCGCTGCTTGGGGACTGGATTCGGCTCACCAGCCTCTGCTCACACTCCTCTAGGCGCAGGCGGATATTCTTGAGCTCGGAGAGATACGTCCTGGCAACGGTCTCATCCTTGTCTTCTGCGAGTCACAAACAAACCAAAACAGCAGCTCTAACAACCCTGGCCGGTATCTGCCCCAAATGGGACCTGCTGGAAGCCCTGGAGCCGAGCACGGCATCACGCTGACACCAGGGTCTCTGCTCAGATGGAAAACAAGTTAATCAAATCATGTCGTTTAAACTCGGATGAGAATGAGTCCAGCCACAGGCACCTCGCATGACAACGCCAGAGTCCTCGGTTTTCATGTGGGACTCACGGCGCTGCTGTGTCACAGCCACACGTATTTTCTTAAAGATTAAACACAGGAAGAACTCCTTGATTGGAATACATCCTAATGGCTAAACTCATCTCCAGCAATATTAGACTAAGAGGACTCAGCAGTTAAGCTGAAGCCAAGCCCTCTCTGCAGGAGCATCGCTGGCCAAACGCCGAACACCTGAATGGATGGAGAAATAAGGAGAGCAGCTGCTCAAACCATCAGCTAGCTAGCTCAAATGAAAAAAAAATAATGAAGCCATCCCATAAATCCTTTGTTTATGAGTCCCCACAGCTCCTGGTTAATCCATCAGCCCTTTGAAGCTCACCGTTCTCCATGGACTCCAGCAGCTGCCGGATGTGTTCCTTGGAAGACTCCACTTCCTCCTCGAGCCGCAGCCGGTCCGACACCGAGAAGAGCTCCGAGTCGCGGCTGTCCTGCAGGAAGTCCTCGTAGTGCGCCTGGAGGCTCCTCAGGGCTTGCTGGCACTCGCCTTGCGCCAAGGATCTGAGCTGCAAGTGGAAACGCAGCACATCGAACCACCGGCAACAACTTCCTACGCATCACCTGAAGCCACCCGCCCCAGCTTAATCACCTTCGTTTGCCAAGCGAGTTTTCTCCTCTAGAGTTTTCTCTCTAGAGGAGAAAAGCCAAGCTCTTCCGCACCAGCCTCATGCCCCCCTCCAGTCTTGCTCCCTCCCTAACGAAACACTAAGTCCGCAACCTCTTACGCTTACCACAGTCAGGCAGCAAACTGCCGGTTTTTCCCTTTCTGTTGGGAAAACTGCAATTATTTTGCACGGTATCCCCAAGCTCAGGTTTTCCCACTGTTCAAAGCACAAAGACCCTTGAGTTCCCCCACCTTCCCGTCTCTGCTCTTCTCATCCTCCTCAGCCACATGAAGAAGCCAGGACAGTGAGCAACGCGGTCCTGCAGAGAAGTTCCTACCGTACCTTTTCCATGCTGAAGCTCTGCACCAGGGCTATGTCTTTCCGCAGGTAGTTCCAGGAGATGAGGCTCTTCGTGTTCATGTGGAGCTGGTGCCAGAGAGCCATCACTTTCTGGTACAACTGTTCTACCCTGCAAGGGGAAGGAGCAGACCCGTCAGCCCTGGATCTCCCCAGCACGCCCAGCCCTGACCCTGTTAATCCACCAGCCACCACCACCAGTCGCAGCCCCGCGACCCCAGCCGAGCAGCCCGCAGCGAGTGATGCTCCTGCTGCTCAGTGCCAGGGATCCCCAGAGGGATCCCTCCTCCTAAACCATCATTTTCTCTTTTGCTTTTCTCTCTTCTACTACAGCAGTTGCTGTGATGAAGTTTGCAGCTCCATAACCATGAGGGATTCCTTCCCTCAGCCCAAAACCAGCTGTGCCACCCACTCCTCTTCCTCCACACCGGCTCCAATCCCACTCCTACC
>NW_009698940.1:8122-11432 GCF_000703405.1 Apaloderma vittatum | reverse complement strand
TCCCCCGCCTCCCTCCCATCACCCCTCTGGGACTCCCCGCCACAGTAGAGAGGAGCAGGTTACCTGTTGGCCATCTCGATGGCCTCTTTGTTGGGCGGGGGGATCAGGAAGCAAACCGAGGGCACCATGGCCTCATTCCCCGTGGGGCTGATCACCTTCCACTTGGTCCTCTGGGAATTGTCCTCCAGCACACACTCGTCGTTCCTGCAGATGGTGATCTGCAACGGCACCAGCGCCACCCAGCCCATCAGAAACCAGCAGCAGGGCTGCACACGCCTGCCCTGGCAGCCAGCTTCCCTCCTGGGGGCGAGCCAGCTTCCATAAATATATATTTTATTTCCTTTTAATCAAGTAAAAGCTTGGCGCAATGCCAAGCAGCGCAGCACGCTCACGTCTGGAGACGAAGGGACAAGGAAGTTACGCAGAGTTGGCTACCACCCACGTACTGATTTGGCTGAGGGTGATGAAGCCCATCCTCCTCGGGGGGAAAAAGAGTTTAGATCCTGCCCAGAATAAATCTGAGACATGGAAATCTGCTCCAGGAAAAACAGCCACGCTACTTCCCTCCTCCTCTCTTCGCACCCTTTCTATTGACAGACACCACGGGGCTCGCCCTCAGCCATCAGGGTGTTGCTCCCCAACCTCATCCCTGCCTCCTCTTTTCGAGTGACACTGACACCCTGCCAGCCCTCACCTCGATCTGCCGATAGTCACAAACGGCCTTGATGGGGATCGTGCTCTTCACGAGGTGCTCCGGGTTCCTGGGCCGGAGCTGCACGATGGTTTTGGACCGTCCCACCAGGCTGGCGACGGAGCTCTTCGACTGAATGAGCTGCTCCTTCTCGTCCTGGTAGAAAGAAGGACGAGGGACGGGTTGGCTCGAGGCGGGGGCGAGGAGGTGTCTCCCGGGCATCTCGGCAACCCCCACCCCGACGCTGGCCTGTAAGAGCTACGTTGGGATCCGAAGGGCTGAACAAACGCCTCAGGAGGATCCTGCTGCCCTAACGAGATGGGAAGAGGGGGCAGGAGATGGGATGGGAGGGACAAGGGGCTTTTCCACTACGATTCCCACTGCCCTGCATGCACACCTCTGGCTCTTTTGCTGCTAGGACAAGAAAACAGTTTCTTTCAAAGGGGGGAAAAAAAAGAGAACACAGTGTACACCAAAATTAAAGTCCCAGGAGGCATAAGGGGCCAAATAAGCTCCAGCCCAAAGCTGGGGGCATTTAGATGTCTGGAGGAGAGCCCACAGAAGCATGCTCCCTTTTCTAAAGCGAAGGATGACAGCATGTGTAAACCAACGGCTGGAATGAGGATACGATGAAATATGCGGATAAAACATCTTGGGAGAAGGGGCCAGTGGTGGAGTGATCGCACAGGTCTCTGGGTCTGGGCAGAAATTTGCCGGTTGGAGGAAGCTGCTGCATAATTGATTCCACAAGTCCTTGCTGGGCTTAGGGATGGGACAACCCAGGGGACTGGTGGCAAAGCATCCTCCTTGGAACAGCCTTCGGCACCGAGGGAGACGTGTGCGGATCACGACACTGACAGCTCGTGGGATTAGTAGCAGCTCAGCCCCTTCTGGCTGCAAGAGTTTAAAAAGGATCCCAGAAAAATGTTCTCCCTCATGCTTGGTACTCTCAAGGGTTGGTTAGTGTGTTAACAACAGTGGAGGATAATTTAATGGTAAGAAAAAAATAATAATAAAGAAAAGAATAAATGATAAATAAACTACCTGTGCCTGTCCGAGGGAGCATGATTGGAAGAAATACAACTTTAACTTATTAGGTAAAAAAGAGTAATATAGCTGAGCTCAGGGCAGCTGCCCCAGTCCTGAGATTGGGACCACTCTCCGGCTGCCTGGACGAGCCTCTCCCACCCCGGATGGCGCCTGCCAGGCTCCTGGTGTTGCTGGAGCCAGTGCTGGAGGACAGCCCAGGACAACCCCAAGACCATTTCAGAAAGGATGGGACCCCCCAGGCATCCAGGAGAGAAGACGCTGAGCCCTAGCCCAGCTGACTCCCCCATCACAAACCCCCAGTATCAGCATCCCAGCTTCACTGGGGACACGCTGGAGATCAGCAGCGTGTGCCAAGGGCAAAACTATGGCAGCCACCTGCCTCCACACACTCAAACGTCACCTCCCGGCACTTCCATCAGCATCTCAGAGGTCAACCCGCAGCCCAAATCCTCCCCCTTCCCTGGTTTCAAACAGCATCTGACGCTCTGCTCCTTGCGTTTTGATTTTAGGTGGGTTTTTTTCCAGGCCGATTGGGACGAGAAGATCACAGCGCGATTGCCCATTGTCTGCTCTCTGCTACGCTGCAGATAAGCCAGGCCACGTGTTTAGAGCTCAGCGCAGCCGAACTCTCGTCCCTGCACGCAGCCGGGCTGCCCTGGCTCTCCCCCCGCCGGCACAGCGCCACGGATTAACGTGGGATTTGGTCTGACTAAAGAGCGGGCGTTTCTCTGCAGCCCACCAGGCTCCTAGAGAAAACCAGCTCCAAAAGCAGAAATAGGAGCATCCTCCGGGCTCTGCGCGACGCCTCCGTCAGCAGAACGCGGCTGGGATGGAACAACGGGCACCGACGGGGAACAACCAGCTCGCGCACGTCGAGCTGCGAGTTTGCACAGACAGCACACGCCAGCACATGCTCTTCACCCCGAGGGCACAGAAAGACACGGGACGGTGCCTCTAAACACACACAGCCCGCACCCCACGGCCACGTACAAACACATGCAGCAGCTCCAACAAAAAGCACATCGACCAAGACAGGGAAACGAGCTGCTTTACACGAAAACTGTGTCGCTGCAGGAATAAAATGAGCCCAGTTTTCCCCATGAAGCAAGTAGGTCGCTCATCGCCCGCCCAAGGTGGTGGGGATGTGGGACAACCCACCATGGAATCCTGCAGCAGGTCCTCCAGCCGCGTCAGGCTCGTGTTATGGCCACAGGAATACTTCCTTTTGATGGAGTCCTGCAGGTTGCGCAGGTAGGTCTCCGACTCCCGGGCGTCGCTGAAGAACTGCAAAGGCAAGGAGGGTCACGGACGCCTGCACGCGTGCACCGAGCAGTCAGCAGCAGGCAGCGCGGCGAGAAATGACCTGACCCCCAGCTTCCAACACTATTCTGCTGCAAAGGCAGCAAGCATCCCGCACGGATGGCCAGAACTACGTTGAATTTGATCCCTTTTGCCCTAGTGAGACATCCCCAGACAGCAGCTACGGAGAAAGAGAGGATTCAGGAGAAAGCAGCCCCCACGAGCATCACAAATCCCTCCTTCCCTCTCCCCTAAAGGCACTGACAGCAC
>NW_009698940.1:4358-8095 GCF_000703405.1 Apaloderma vittatum | reverse complement strand
ATTTCGGGCTGCCCCTCCCAAATACCTGGAAATAGGCAGCGTTCTCCTTCACGTGCTGTTCCACGCACAGGCAGAGCTGCTTGATCCACTGCCACTGGGTCTGCACGGCAGCGCTGTAGGCCTGAGAAACACACCCAGCACGAGCGGCGATGAGCAGCGAGCACCCACCAGCCCGCGGGGTCACAGGAAGGACACAGCCGCAGCCAGCGGGATGCACACCAACGGGCAAGATCTGGCTGCAGCCAGGAGGGTTTGGACACGGGCACCAAGAGCAGGAGCTGCCAGACCCTCGACTGGCGATGCCAGCGGCTGCAGCAGACTGGGGTTTGCCTTCTCCCACCCCAGAGAGAAAACACCAGGGACAAACACGTCCCTGCAGCCCCAGCTTTCCTGCAAGCCTCCAAGGGAGCTGAGGCCATTCCCTGCGTCGCCTCACTGCAGGAAAGGCTCGTGTTGTGTACAAGCATTTCTGTTTCTTATCTTGAGGTGGATATTATCTAGGAATGGCCTCGAGCTTCTCGTTGCACTTCCCAATCCGAGACAGCTCTACCACCACATTGACTTTTTTTTCCTGCTGCCACAAACCACTTGATAGGCCCTGGCTGCTGCGAGGGCACCGTGGGGTGGGACAGCAAGTTTCCCAGTCTCACGTGGAAGATTTGCTGCCAGCCGGTTCTTAGGGCTTCTCCCCTCTCCTCCGTGCGCCCACTCACCTCTACGGTTTGCTTGGCCGGGTGGTTTTCCAGGGAGAGCAGCTCAGCTGTGTCTTGGAGGGAGCGGAAGATGTCCTGCTTCTCATCCAGCTCTGTCGTCAGCTCCTACATGAGGGACACAAGCAAAGCCAACATCTCACCCGGGCCCTGTGTACATTGAAGGTGCCAGGGAGCCTGGAAGTGCTGCAGTTATCACCAGCAGATCTCAGGGAAACCAGCCCAGCTTACGGGAGCACCACAGCCAATTCCCATCAGGACGCCTCCACGTGCACCAAACACACCGGGCGGGTATTGAAACAACAGAGATGTTGAAAACCTGCCTGGGGACCTCTCTAATTCCAGATAGTGTGATTGTGGAAAGACAGCAATTTATTTATACTGCTTTAAAGAAAAATCAATATTCCTTTTTAGCTCAGACTCCTTTTTTTATGTCCGACACTTAAAGATGCCCCCAGTTCCAAACAGTGCTAAAAAGAACTCTTTTGATGCTTTTTCGATTGAAACTTGAACAAACATTTTTCTGCACTTTGTGCTCTAAGGGAAAGCGTTTTTCTCAGCCACGCTCATGAGCTCCAAGCTCAGTGACTTGAGAAGGAGCATCCAACCTCTGGGGACTTCAGGTCTGTTGGTAACTGAAGGTCCCACAGCAGCTCAAAAGCAGCAGCAGCGAAACCAAGACAGCATCCATCCCAGCAGCTCCGCCCCGGGGTCACTCACCAAGAAATAGTTTCTCTTGGCCGCAATGTTAGGGTTGTTGTCGCTCCAGTCGTAGGCCAGCTCCTCCTCCTCCTTCTCGTTCAGCCAAATCAGCTCAGCAGTGGCCCGAGACACAAAACCGTGCAAGCTCTGGAGGTGCCTCAGCCGGAAGCTTGAGGTTTCCTGAACACAACGAAGCAGAATTCCTCTTCCCTGCTCTGAAGGCACCTGGTTTCTTGTCCCCTCCCCGGCTTCAGAGCAGGGCTGGTCCCACCACCCCCCAGGCAGTGCTAGAAGGCCACTCACCATCAGCTTGCAGTACTGCGTCTCCAGCTTGCCAAGCGTCTCCGTGTAGCTCGCGCGGAAATTCTGAGACATTTTACCCTGAAGGATGAAAAATGCTCCCGTTAGTCGACACGGCACGGCATCACTTGAAATCCCATCTCTTTCTCCAGCAGCCTCTTGCACCAATCCAGCACCAATTCAGAAGCTCCTTCCTTTAAAAAATACTTCTGTGCCCGGCATCTTTACACACAAGAGCTGACCCCGATGCCCCCACTGTCCCGTGCACGTTGTGTCACCCAGCCCGTGCCACCGTACCTCGTACAGCCTGGCCTCTTTCACACTGGCACCCAGGTCCTCCACACTGGTGTGGACGTGCCGCTGGGTCTCCAGCTGGGTTTCCACACTCGGCAGGTCAGTGCCCCACTCTGCCCGCTCCAGTCTCATCTGAAAAAGGCCAAGAGGCTCAAGTCAGTGCTCCCCAGCTGCAGGAGCATGTCTCATAAGGACAGGAGGGCAAGGAAACCTCCTAGGTCTCTCAGGAAGGGACAAACACCAATCCAGTCCTGGCAGAAGGTCCTAAGCCATCGCTCCAACACCAAATGATTTCTGGGATAGCCTACACAAGCTTCACACCCACGTAAGGCTTTGATTGCACCAGTATAGATTTGTTTCCAGCTTCAAAAAGATCTTCTGATCCCCACTGCTCAGCAGGATCACAGCAGAGAAAACCCGGCTCACGACAAAAGCATCAGCGCTCCCCAGAAGCCACCACAGCACTTATTCACAGAAAAAGGCAGGAAGAAGCCCAGCCCAGCTTCCTGCCTTCCTGCATTAGTGTGAGCAGAGGCAGAAAATTCAGCCCAGAGAGCCAGCACTCACCTGCATTTCCTCCACCCAGGCCAGCAGCTCGTACACAAATCGGAGGCTGCCTTCATCTTCAGAAGAGGAGATGGCCACCAGCTCTGTCCTGGTCATGGGCTTCCGGAACCAGGAGGCAGAGGAGGTGTGAAGCCCTTTCGTCAGGGACTCGCCCTTCAAGTGCATCGTGCTCAGCACGGAAGTGGGCACCAGCTCCAGGGTGGAGAAGTGGCCTTTCCTGTACAGGTTGGTGCATTCCAGCCTCAGCGTCACCAGCTCGTCTTGCAGCCGCATGATCCTGCAGGAGCAAGCGAGGCACAAGTAAGAAGATGCACACACCCCCCTTCCCTCCTCGCAACAGAGGGGAGAAGTCTATCAGCCCCTCACCGTGTTTCTCCATCCACAGACCATCTCGGACACGGCCCCTCTCACCTGAACACCAGCTCCTCCAGCTGGTAGTAATTCTCATCCCGAAGGATCTGCACATCCACCTGGAGCTGGTGGATGAGCCCCTCGCACTCCTGCAGGTACATGACCACGTCGGATTCGTACTGCACCGGTTGGCCTGACTCCAGGTGAGCAGCATCCTGCACCGAGGGAGGGGACACTGAGCCCTGGGTCCCCTCAGCCCAGCCACGTGGGCAGAGAGAACACGAAAGCAGCCCAGCACCAACTTTAAGGCCAAAAAGATCTTTTGGTCCACGAGCTTGACTTGAGGAGAAAAACATGAGTCCATCATTCATGCCACATCCTTTAGAAAAGCTTCTGCAGATGAACCAAAAGCTTCCAGCTATAGATGGGCTCCCACGGACAGTCGCTTAAACGTGCGTCTCATTGCTTGGGTTTAACCTTTTTTAGCTCCCAGCCCTTACATCTCTTCCTCTTGGCTCAGAACACCACTCTTCTGAAATCTACTCCCTACACAGGTAACTACAATCTGTAATCGAGTCCTTTCTGCCAGTGTTTTAGAAAAATAAACCCACCACCCCCCGCAGGAAAGACAGGTATAAAAGAAGAGGCAGGAAAGTCTAAAAATAAACCAAAAAGTTAGGAGAAGGAAAACAGCACCGCCCCACTCACAGCTTGCAGCGTGTTCTTCGCGAGAGTGAGTTTTTCTTCGCAGCTCAGAGCACCATTCTGGATTTTGTTAGCGATTTGTAGCAGCAGTTCAAGCCTGCGATGAGA
>NW_009698940.1:1846-4342 GCF_000703405.1 Apaloderma vittatum | reverse complement strand
TTTAGGTCGTCCCTCCAGCCAGAGGAGCTGGGGATGTCCCCGCCGGGGACTTTCGCTGTTGCGGGCAGAGCACCGACCTCTCCACCGCCGGCCGCAGGAGCTTTTCACGCTCCAGCATCTCGATGATGAGCTTGCCCCACTCCTCCTCCACATCATTGGGGTGGTAGCCCTGGGGCAACTTGATTCGTCCAAATTCAATCCACACCTGAGGAAAACATCAACAGAATGGCATTTCCCACCTCCTCCTCCAGCTGGCTAGAGAGAGACTGGAGCAAGGAAAGTGGGGCCAGAAGGCTCATTTACCCTGAGGGTTATTTCCACTTCTCCATCTCAAAATAAACCCAAACTGGGCACACTTTAGTCTAAACAACAACCCCCCCCCCAAAAAGCCTCTGGGTAGCCACGACGGCGCTTACCTCTAACAGTTTGTAGAGCTCCTCTATCCTTCCTTTTTCCTGCTCTTTCGCTGGGATTTCAGTTTCTTTGAAGTGTATGTACTGGTTATAAAGTGCCTGGGATGAGAAAGACTCATCAAAAGCCACCCTGGGGAATGCCACCACCTCGCTCTCACTACCGAGTGCATGGAACACTGCGGATGGACCTTGTCCAGGACCTACCTTTAGCTCTACAGGGTTCTGGGGGAAGGATTTATCTGACATGAGTATCGTGTGCTGCTTGATCCACGAGATGAGGGACTCCACGCGGCTCTGGTACTCCAGCCACCTTGAATCCACCTCCTGCGGGGCAAGAACACCCTTGCAGAGCACAGCTGGCGGCCAGGCCTCCAGAGGGAGAGGCAGAGTCCGGCCCTGCTGAGCCGGGGTGCCTGGATCACAGCTACGGGGTGGATCATTCAACAGTGCCTCCCTGCTGTGATGCCAACCCAGGTATAGGAAGAAGGATCCTCCTTGAAACCTGCTCTCTGGAAGGCAGCTCGGCTTTCCCATGAGCTCAAAACCCATGGCACAACCTGGAGAAGGCCAGAGCCTTACAGGAACACCAGCAGCGCACAGAACAGAGACGTGTTATTTGGGGAAGCTTCTTCCTCCCTCTGAGTCTCTTCCACCCCTCAGCATCTGCTACGGCGGACGGGCAACCTCCAAACCCTCCCTGCAACA
This sequence comes from Apaloderma vittatum, assembly GCF_000703405.1. Lineage (NCBI taxonomy): Eukaryota > Metazoa > Chordata > Aves > Trogoniformes > Trogonidae > Apaloderma > Apaloderma vittatum. The sequence continues at coordinate 3,224 of NW_009698940.1, read as the reverse complement.
ACCAGCTGCCTCCCAAATCACCACCCCAGCCTCCCAATCCGCAGCGATGCTTACGATAGCGCTGATCCCTTCTCCTCCCTCGGGGACTTTGGGAAAGGCATCATAGATTGAAGACACATAAGTTATCACGGATTTCTCATCCGGAGAGGGGACGTCCACGTCTGACAAGGGGGAAGCAGAAAGGCAGTGAGGAATGGGAGCGGGAGGAGAGGTCGGCACCTCCCCGCAGGAGCCGCCTCCCGCAGCCGCTCACCTTCGGCGTCCAGCAGCCTCGTGACCCCCAGCCGCTCGGCGATCTCGAAGGCCTGCTCCAGGTTCTCCCGGTTACTCTGGATCTGCACCCTCTCCATGTCCACCAGATCTGGCCTGTAAGAAACGCACCAGAGTCACGATGTTGGCAAAAAGCATGAGGTGCCCAGAGCTCCAAGACCCTTGGACGGAAACGTGGATGGAAGCGCTGATATTCACAGGGAGGAGAAAGGGCAGCGCTAACACGTAAAGCACTGCAGCACTCCCAGTTTAAAAGCTTTTTTTGTTGTTGCCTCTCTCCCCTCAGCCTCATCCATGATGGTTTTTAATTGCAGCCTGATGTATTTGTGGCTCTTTCCAAGCTACCTGGCAGAAGAAATGATTTCCAGGTAAAAGAGACGTTGCTCCCTGCAAGCCTCACCTACATCTTCAAGCACTCCAGACCATCACCAGCGACAGCGTTGAGCAGGGACCTCCGGAGAAGTTTCCAGCCCTTCCTTCCACCCCGTCAATGCTCTCTGCAGCCCCTTCCTGCCTACCTGTATCTGTGGATGAGTGCGTTGAACATCTTCCCATCGCTCCAGCATGACGAGAAGTTGGTGCACTTCACCCCGATGTAACCCGCCGTCACCTTCTGGGTCCACAGAAGCAGCTTCTCCTTGGCCGACATATCCCCCGACTCGCCGCTGATGTAGATGTCGGAGATCTGTAAGGAAGGGGCACAGCCATGGGGTGATGAGGGGGGAGGAGGATCGACCACCGGCGTCTGGTTTCTAGGAACTTAATCGAGACTTGGCAGCTGCCGGGAAGGGCAGGAGGAAACTCCTGGTCACTGTAGGGGAGAAGGGATCTCACAGCCAACATGGGAACGGACCACTGGCCCTGCAGGAGAGCACCGAGGAGGAGTCGAGGCGTGGCATGGTTTGGGCAGACCGGAGACACGTTTGCCAACCCCATTTCAAGCTCCCAAGGTGTTGCTTGGCCACACATATAGCTCAGCCACCGCCAGACTCCGGCTTCCTACCACCACCTCCCGTACGAACTCGCTCCACTGCCCGTTCCTGTGCTTAAGAAGTGGGAAACAGTGCTTGGAGGTGCTGCCCGAGAGGATGTGTGGGACAGAGGTCTC
>NW_009698940.1:1009-1273 GCF_000703405.1 Apaloderma vittatum | reverse complement strand
GGAGACGGGAGGCAGGGACCCGCAGGATGAGCCGCCGGTGGGGAGGATGATGCTGGTGGGGAGGATGATGCTGCTGAGGCAGAGCACGGAGCCCGGTGTAATTGGTATGCTGCAGCTCACCTCCCTTCTCCCAAGCCTGATACGCTCATCACACACAAAACTGCTCTTTGTCAGCCGCTGCCACACCGCCGCCGGCACTGCCTTTAACTCCTCCAGCCCCGGGGCCAGGTTTCCTTAAGGATACTGGGTGGCAGAGGCAGGATG
>NW_009698940.1:0-874 GCF_000703405.1 Apaloderma vittatum | reverse complement strand
TCCAGGCATCGGCTGTGCCCCGCCTGGGCTCTCCAGTGGGGGTGACCACCGAGGAGCTCCTCACTGCACCCAAATCGGATAAATCCTTTATTTTTAATCATTCACGGAGTAACGGGATTCTCCAACCGCTGGGTCTTTCCCCGAGGGCATCCTTGCAGGAGACCCTCCTAGAGATGCGCTTACAGAGGTGCAGGATGCGGCACCAGCTCCACCCTCCTTTCTTCACATGTCTGTGTCAGGACAAAGATTTAGGGAGGCACCGGCAAGAAGAGAGCGTAAACCTGCAGGACTTGGGGCCAGCCCCTTCCAAACCCTTCCAACATCAACCTTGCACATCAAGCAACTGGTGGCAGGAGGCAGAAGGCCCAATGGTGACTGCGACACCGGTCCCGACCCGGTATTTGGGGGTCACAACCCCCTTCCTGCCCCTCCAACCACATGCTTACCCTGGGGCATGCTGAGCTTGGCCAAACCCGAGGGCGCCTTCACCCCACCCTGTTGGCCCCAAAGCAAGCAGCAATGACGGGCTCCAAAACACAGCATCATCCCCTCCTCTTCCTCTCGCAGCCCCCTCAGAGCTGAGCTGAGCACCCCAAAATCACATCTGACCCAGCAGCCACCGATGACAGCGAGCACAGTGATGACAGCAAACTTTTTCACCAAGAGACTGTGAGCCTGCGGCCACAGCCACCGGCCCTGGTGAGAGCCCCCGGGCACCCGTGCAGGGTGGGGTTGGTCCCTGGGAGATGCTTTCCTGGTGGAGATGCTCAGAGGGGAACAGGCTTCAGGAACTTTCTGCACCGGTGTCCTCCCGCCCGCGCTCACCCCAAGGGCCACCAGGATCTGAGGTCCACCGAACCCCCCAACCCTCCTC
>NW_009698939.1:0-1562 GCF_000703405.1 Apaloderma vittatum | reverse complement strand
TTTCCCCCTTTTCCCCCTTTTTTGGCTCTTTTTCCCTATTTTTGTTTTTTCCCCTTTTCCTGCTTTTTTCTCTTTTCCCTTTTTTCACTTTGTGGGTTTTTTTCCCACTTTGTTTTGTACTTTCTCCCCATTTTTCCCCATTTTCTCCCATTTTTTCCCCACTTTCCCCGTTTTTCTTACCATCTTTCCACATTTTTTCCACTTTTTTCCCCATTTTTCTCCTGTTTTATCCTGGCTTTCCCTATTTTTCTCCTTTTTCACCCCATTTTTCTCCAATTTTTCTCCTGTTTTCTCTCATTTTCCCCCATTTTTCTCCTGTTTTCTGCCATTTTTCTCCCATTTTTCTTTTGTTTTCTCCTATTTTATTTTCATTTTTTCCCCTTTTTGCCGTTTTACCCCATTTTCCCCTATTTTTTCTTGTTTTCTTGTATTTTTCTCCCATTTTTTCCCATTTTTCTTCCATTTCCCCCCTTCTTCTCCCATTTTTCTCCTGTTTTCTTCCATTTTTCCTCTTTTTTCCCTATTTTCCCCGACTTTCTCCCATTTTTCTCCTGTTTTCTCCCATTTTCTCCCATTCTTCTCCCGTTTTCTCTCATTTCCTCCCGTTTTCTCCCATTTTTTCCTCTTTTTTCCCTATTTTTCTCCTGTTTTCTCCTATTTTTCTCCTGTTTTCTCCTATTTTTCTCCTGTTTTCTCCTATTTTTCTCCTGTTTTCTCCTATTTTTCTCCTGTTTTCTCCTATTTTTCTCCTGTTTTCTCCTATTTTTCTCCTGTTTTCTCCTATTTTTCTCCTGTTTTCTCCTATTTTTCTCCCGTTTTCTCCCATTTTTCTCCTGTTTTGTCTCATTTTCTCCTGTTTTTTTCTATTTTTCTCCCATTTTCTTTCATTTTTCTCCTATTTTATCCCATTTTTCTCCTCTTTTATTCAATTTTTTCCTCTGTTTTTCCTATTTTTCTCCCATTTTTCTCTTGTTTTATCGCATTTTTCTCTTATTTTTCCCTATTTTTTGCGTTTCTCTCCATTTTTCTTCTGGTTTTTCCCATGTTTCTGCTGTTTTCTCTTGTTTTCTCCTGTTTTCTTCTATTTTTCTCCCTTCTCCCATTTTTTTCCTACTTTATCCCATTTTTTCCTCTTTTTTCCCTATTTTTCTCCCATTTTCTCCCATTTTTCTCCTGTTTTATACCATTTTTTCCTCTTTTTTCCCTATTTTTCTCCCATTTTTCTTCTGTTTTCTCTCATTTTCTCCTGTTTTCTTCTATTTTTCTCCCGTTTTCTCCCATTTTTCTCCTGTTTTGTCTCATTTTCTCCTGTTTTTTTCTATTTTTCTCCCATTTTCTTTCATTTTTCTCCTATTTTATCCCATTTTTCTCCTCTTTTATTCAATTTTTTCCTCTGTTTTTCCTATTTTTCTCCCATTTTTCTCTTGTTTTATCGCATTTTTCTCTTATTTTTCCCTATTTTTTGCGTTTCTCTCCATTTTTCTTCTGGTTTTTCCCATGTTTCTGCTGTTTTCTCTTGTTTTCTCCTGTTTTCTTCTATTTTTCTCCCTTCTCCCATTTTT
>NW_009698938.1:0-15958 GCF_000703405.1 Apaloderma vittatum | reverse complement strand
GGCCCTGGAGTTGTCCGTGGCTATGCGGTTTCCAGGGGTTGAAGGTGCCCCCAGGGCGTATGGCGACGTGTCCCTCCTCCCTCTGGTGAAGCTGTGTTGCCCCTGCCTTGATGCGCCTTAAAAATCAATAGTCGTTCCTGCCACTGCTCTGGGGGTTGCACCTTTGCGTTTCACCTTCGTGATCTTGAGAGTGTGTTTGGTTTGAGTTTTTTTCCTTCTTTTTTTTTTTTTTTTTTGGCCTTCAAGGACAGGGGCTGCTTTTCCTTCTGAATGTCTGTTTTTTTAAATTATTTTATTTTTTGGAGGGGGGGAAGTTTTGTTAAGTACTGAGATTCCCCACCTTGGAAAGGGGCTGGAGAGCTGTGAGGCTCCTGAGGGAATTTCTGAACACTTTCTAGTTAAAAACACTTCTTCATGAGCGTTTGCGAGGCGCACTTTCTGTGGGGACATGGTGACTAAAACCCAAGTGCTAACTATGTTGTGCTTCTGTTTTAGTGTAAGTTACTCTCATAAATTTATGCGTTACCTGTGGATGCTGGAGGGGTGAGAGGCTTACCTCCACAGGGTGCAAGACATTTGCCTTCAGATGCTTTTGAAGATGTTCCAGGGAGTAATAATTATGCTTTGCAAGTTTTAATGTTCTAATTAATCATCATACAAGGAAACAAAAATACAACACTTCAAAACTTTGAGGTCATGTTCTGAAGACAGTGTGCATTAAGAGAAGTGGATTTAAGTTTTGGTTTTCTAAAGTATCAGCAAGTGCGTTTTCCATACTAGTTTCCTTTGTAAATATTTCTTTAAACTTGCTCTTTTCCTTGATTTTTTCTTCATAATTTTTCTGATTTTTTATTAAAACAGGAGTCAAGAAAAAGAGTAGAAAATATAGCAGAGTGTTTCTGTGTTCCTTTTATTGATATTGTCATCTATAGGTATTTTTAGTGCAGATATCTTCCCATTGATTTAAGATGTGTTACTCACTCCTCTGGGCACACATAAAACCGTAAAATTTTATCAATAATGTCTTCCTTAGAGGTCATTTTTCCTGTATAGATTTAAAGTATGAATTGGCAGATGCTTGCCTTAAGTGGGCTCAGTACATTATTCTCTTCCCTGTGTAGTTTTAAATGTTAGTTTAAAACTGCACTCTGGCAGCTCTCCCTATTTTTTTCTTTTTTGTTGTTCGGAGTTCAGCCTACGTAAGATTACGTTGGTAATGACTGCTCACGCTTTTGCTCTCTCTGGTTTGGTTGTGGGTGAAGCAGAGGATCTGACGTTTCTTCTGAACTTGTTGAATCTTTGGTTCTTGTCCTCAGTTGTTTTGTTTTCATTGTTGTTATGTCATCCTCTTCATATTCCACACGCTGCCAAGAGCTATGATCTGTGAGTTGCGCTTGGTAGCTGTCTGGGGCTGAGTCATGTTGTCTCGCAGTTCATCTGAGTGCAGAGCCAGCAGGAACGAGCAGCTTGGTCCCTTGCATCCCTGTGCATGTGTGGTGCATTATTAGGAGAGTAGCCAGCTCTGTGGGGAAAGTGCGTGGTTTTCGAATGGCCTTTTTTCATTCTGTACGCCATGCAGTCAAGTACGGCTGTTCTGGGAATTACAGTCCTCAGAGGGTCGTAGGAATGGATGTTGGAAGTAAGCCAGCTGGGCAAAGCAGGTGAAAGAGATACACCTATGGCTTCCGTTTCAAGGGTGTTAAAGATGGGTCAAGCTTTTTTGTGTGTTAGGCTATGAAAAGACTAGAAGGCACAGCACTGCTTTTGTGATTTCAGGCATGCAGAGTGAAAGGAGTATTTGACAGAAGACAGCTGGGAGAGGAGGAGCAAACAGCTGCCATGTGATTGAAGTTTGAGACGTGTGCTTGTTAGTAGTGGAGAACATAAGGACTTAGCTTGGCTGCTGGATCTATGGAGTGCCTACGGATAAAAGGCCCTTGAAGGGCTGATGGCTGAGGGCCCTGACCACCTGCAATATTTTGATGCAAGCCAGCAGCAGTATGTTAATGTAGTCATCCAGAGGGACATGTGAGAAGGTATTCCCACTGCTTAACTTCAGGCTCCCTAACAATCCTAAATTAAGAAGATAGTCTGCTATGTATAGGTCCACTGAGAGACCGCAAGGTGATTGAAAGCAGAAACCTAAGTCAGAGATATTGGTACTCTGTGGGAGAGAGAATCTTTCTCTTTGGGCTATATGTAAGGTGCATAGGTAGATTTGTTATCTAATTAAGGCCCTCAAGTTATGTACATACAATTAAAATGCCTTCACGCATCTCTCTTAGTCATAAGCTCTCTGACTAAATATTTATTTTACTTTTTATTATACTAAAGAATGTGATAGTTTGGATCTGCTGCTGGTAAATGTTCTGTAGTGTGGGAAAACACTACAGAATGGAGATGAGGTAAATGTACTGTGACAATTTTTGAGAATTCCACGTTACATAAGAGTGGTCCTCAACCTAGGTAAGGTACTAACCAGTCGTGTAATGATGTCTGGATGACTGCTGTTAGGTTTCGGTAAAATCTTGTAGTGAAAATAGTGGAGTGAAGCTGACTGTGAGTCAGGATATGATAAAGGTATTGAGACAGTGTAAAAGAAGCCTTATTTTGAACTCTTAAACCTTTTCTGAGGTAAGGGGTTTAGATCTGAGCATTATACTGAAAGGCTAAATCATGCAACTTCTTGAAAGGCCCAGCCACTTGGTAGACAGGGGAAAAACAGAGATACAAGGCATTAAAATTAAAGTAACAGTGGCATTTATGCATTTCAGTATTCTCCTGGCTGGTAACTGGTTTTGGTTTTGTTGGATTTTTTTCCTTGCTGGTGACTCTTATTCCTCTATAGTTGTTGGAATTGTTAGACAGCATTGTGAATGAAACTTGGTGTTATTGCTCTTGAATAGATTCCCTCAAAGAGCCATTGACGGTAGTTGGAAGCAAGAGAGATGTTTTGGTTTAGTTTTCTTTGTTCAGCATCTGTTAAAATATTACTGGTTTTCTGTAGTCAGTCAATGTATGTGGTCTGGAAGATGTTTTCACTTCTGTGGAGTTTTCTTGCCTTGTACAAGTGACTTTTAGCCCAAATATGCTGAAACACAGGAAAAAACAAAGAGGTTGGATGTAAGTCTTATTTATAGCCATGTAAGTAAGATAAGGTGCTGCCCTCATGTACTGTATAATTTTTTAAAGGTTAATACAGTATACAATATGCTGAGTTAAGTGACATGGGGTAGCAATGCTTGTAAAAGCCTAAGTCAGCTATTGCAAAAGTTGAGTGCGAAGGGACTTCTTGCTAATCGTAATGCAGCACCCTGGCTATCCCCGCGTCCTTAAACTTTCAGAGTAATCTCTTGGTGCTTTGACTGAACATGTGCGATACTATGAAAAGGCAGCTGTTCGTCAGGGTGCCGTGTTCTGCGTGTGGTGGCTGAGCTCTGGCAAGGTCAGAGCTTTTCTCAGAGCCTGTGGTGCCCCAGGAGAAAGTAGCTGGTGACTTGTCACAGGGACACCAAAGCTGTAAGGGCTACGAGAACCTGCTGTTGGTTTGGTGCCTTGCATCCATCTGTTGTGTAAAAACACTGAAAACCAAAGCCAAACAGAAACCCCACACCACAACCCAAACAAACAAAGATAAATGATAACTATTGTAACAACAGATACATTTAAGTTCCAGGACTGGTTGCTTAAATCCAGTTTCCTTAGCCGGTCCTGGAAATGTACAATGCCTTATGCGTACTCTCCCTCCCCGCAGCATCCAATTATTACATAGTCACCTGTAATAGCTGTTAAAAGTATTGAAGTGGAGCAAATGAAAAATCATTTCATGTTATTATTTGTCAGTGCCCTCAAGGATGCTAGGCTCTTCAGATCTACAAAAAAAATTAAGCCATTTATTTATGATTTTGAGAGTTGTTAAGCTGTAAGACACCACTGTAGGTAACTTTTAAAGTAGATTACAACATATCTACCTCTTTTATTATTGCAAATTTGGAGATATAAAGCAAAACTGGTCACTTATACCACTCAGAACTCTCTTACTAATAATTTAAGTTGCTATAATAATAGATACTTTTCCTGCCTTAGCAGGTAATTACTTAGAGAAAATTGATGATAACAGTGGCAGTTTGTTGTTAGATTATTATCTAGTTAGTACAGCTGCCTCTATTTTTCCCCTATTTACTTAGATAGTTTTTCACAGTCATGGAGTACTTGAGCCTTTATCTTTTTTAAATTTTTGTTTTAGTTTCCAGAAATGAAAAAAAGATTATTTTCACACACGAAACATGAGTAATGTAATAGTTTAATCCATTTTGCTGTTGAATTACCGAGGGAAAATCAGCAAACCAGCTTGTAGAAGTCCATCATTTCTCCACCAGTCTTTTGCAGTACAACTCCTAATAATACACTATTGCTGCATCACTTCGCTCTGCTGAGGATTTAAATCCTCTTTTTATCCTTGATTTGGAAAGACAAGCTAAATTTGGCTCTGTCTGTACCTGTAAATAGAATGGGCTAGGCGCTGATCTCAGGCCCTGAGGCTGGGCAGTGTGGAACAACAGAGTTGGTCTCACGAAGATTGCACCACCACCCACTCACACCCCCAAGTCCCAAAATACCTGCATCCAGGGAGTGGTCCTGGTCTGTGCTAACTGTGGACCGCCCTGGGATTTTTTTGGGAAAACACCAGATGACGGGGGCCGAAGTTATTAGGGAGCATCATAATAATTGAACAGCACAAATCGTCACATGCTCAAATCACCATGACTGTACCAGCTGTATACAGATGTCGTCAGAGCGTGAGCAGCATATAAGCATTACACATGTTTGCACACATACACACACTGTAACACGGGGTCCTTTGTCATTGTTAATTTTGGTTGAACTTCAGATAAAGAAATTTACTTTTAACCAGCTTATTGAGGAGTGAGCCCCTTAAAGGGCCCGTTGGAAGTACATTGGAAAGAATTTTACTGACTAAAGCTCTCAGGCTTACGTTTCCAAATCTTTCATTCTTACTAGGAGCAAATCAACTTAAGCGTGATGTTGTTTCCCATGCAAATATACAGCAGAGCCGTTTGCTTGACTATGAGCAATCAAAAAACACATTATCTGTTTTCAGAATGAGGATGAAAACCAGTTGTGGGGCCAGGCTGTGTTTTTCTGTACACCTTGCTAATGAGTTTGTTTGCTGTGAACTAGACAGCTCACTTCAAAACACGTCTCCACCTTAATATATTGTATTAAAAAAGCATGTCAGCTTAATTTTAAAACAACCTAACCATCAGGGAGCAATTTTACTTGAATTCTTCTGTTTCTTTTCTCTTATTAATTGCATCCATCTGCCAGAGCAGGTGCAAGGGCTTTAACTAAGTCCTATCATTTTAGCACTACCTCTTGAATTTACTCCATCTGTGTGATAGCGTAAAAATATTCAATGTCAATATCTTTTTTTCCTTTTTTTTTCTGCAATCTCAGTTCTTCCTAATCTCAGTCTGATAAAACAATAGCAACAATATTTAACTCCAACATCCTATTCAATATCGTGCCCAAATACAACTGGGATTTCTTGTTTGACTTGAGAATTAGGAGCTTTTGTTCTTTTCCACTCAAATATCTGTTTTCACCAGAATTTCTAAGGTTTTTTAAGTCGTGTAAGTGGTTGTAAAATATGCACCTGGGGACTTTCTGTTTCCGTCTTTCTCTGGAGTAAGAGTTGAACTTTGACAGGAGACAAGCCTGTGTCTATTGAACGCCATTCAGCATAGAAAAGACTTCTGTGCATCTGCACAGTTGGAATACACTTGATTAGTGGAGATTTGAACTATATTCCTTGCAACTTTAATTGAAATATTCGAATGAGATGCTGCCATAGAGACTTTTTTGCAGTGATCAGCAATGTTTTCAGTTTAGCAAGAGAGTATCTTATAGTTGAGCAGGGAAATCATGCACTGCTAGGAAATCATAACTTAAGATTTATTTGCTTAAATTTCTTCTTCTGTGCCACTGATTATTGTAGCTTCTGATGTTCTGTCCATCCTTGTAAAAGAAGACAATTTTTGGTGCTGTAATCTCTCTGACTCGTTGACTATGAATTTGTAGTGTATCTTGCGTTTCCTGCATGCTTCAAGTTCTACCAATAGTTTGTTTCTGAGCAAAGACAGGAACCTTCTGTCTTTGACTAAGGTAGTAAAACAGGTTGGAATTTTTTCTCCCCCCACTTACTTACCTTAATTTAAAATAGCTTATTTTTCTAAATTGAGAGTAAGCTATATGTTTTGTAAGGCCAGGCACTATTTTAATAGAACTGAGTAATTTTTGACCTTGTGCATGGGCCATTTGCAAACACAAACTGAATGCATTTGATATTTGTAATTACTTTCTGAATGCTTCAGAGAATTCAGTTATTCTCAGACTGAATTTACAAGATTTTTGCATCAATTGCTCATTCTACATAATGAAATTGGTGATTGTATTTTCCTACTTCGTTATAAGACTACTTTTTTAAGACGAGAATGAAAAAGAGTGTATCAGGCTTCTGGGGAGAGAAATAAGTGATTTTATTTTTCTTTCTGAAATGGTGCATTAAGCAGTCATATTTTGAACAACACTGAATACCACATTAAAATGTGCTTTTTCACTTTTCTATTAATTCTGTTGTATGGGAGAGTATAATGCTTGTTTCCATTAAGTTTCAGATTAAAGCATGTTGTGTCAAATTAAATATAAGAGGTCAAAGTAAAACTAGTAATTATGTGAAGCTTGAATTAACCTTTTATTTGCTGCATTTCTGTCATTTTCCTGTCTAGTCTTCAATATACCCAGTTCTATGTGGATACCCCTGTTTTCTTTGCAGTCAGAAAGTGTCTAACTGAACATTGTCTCATCCTTGTGTCAAACAGCATGAAAGTGGCTTTACTGAGAATGTGGTTTGAATTTTATTTTTTTTTAATTGTTTTCCCTGCAGATCTGTTTCCCTGTGTTTTTATTTTGTTCAGTTACTGGTAACTTGCTGGTAAATGCAAAATCAGCTATACAGGCTCATGAGCCTGTTGTTGCTGATGTTTTCTTCACTCCTTTCCACTATTCTTTTGGGGTTCTTTTTAAAGCATCTGGTATTTTACAACTTTTCTTTAAATAGCATAGCACTATAGGGCAGAACCGAAAATGTTGTCTTACATAGTCTTCAGTCCTTCTCAAACTCTTACTTCATCAGAGCTGAAGGTGAACAAATAACGTAAGACAGTTTCTCTACCTACCAAGCAGTCATCCACGCTCACTGACAGCTCCTTGTAGACTTTATCCTGCTCTTGCACGAATTAGCCAGACTGTGTCCCAGTGCTCAGTTTTTAAAGAATAAAGTATTAATGATTAAAGCTTTGTACAGCTGTGTAATTTTGACACTAGGTATAATACATGGTTGGTACTCAGTAAAGAGTCTGTCACATTAAGTGAAAATTTCTCTTTGTTTTTTTCTATATAGATATGAAAAAACCCCAATTTTCCTAACTTGTCCCTAATTTTGAAGTTTGACTTATTTCGGTGCTTTTTTTCTCTTTAGGAAAGAAGCATAGTCTAAATGCTACATGTTTTTGTGAGAAATGCTTTTAATAATCTTATGTGTTAGCTGCTTGGAGAGTGTGTTGTGCTTATCTCAGTCCTGGTAGAAGGGAGTATCAGCAACTGAGTTTTTAATGTTTGATGTCTTTGTCCAAGTCTACAAAGAAAGGCTGGAGGAAGTTGGAAAGCTCTCTATCTTTTTAAATTTTTTTCATGTGTTTTTCTTTTACGTATAGGTAATTTATCCAGAATTTTGGAAAGTAAATAGTGATTGGTTTAGATGCCTATTCACGAATCCTTGAAAAAGCAGGTTGCTCTTATAAAAGCAGATATTTGATGATTTCTGAAAACTTACTGAATGTGAAACTTTTTCTTTCTGAAGGTGCATTGAGGTGCACAGTTGCTTGCTAGTTCTGAAAACATCGGATGCTTTCATCTGGCCAAGCCTGTTTTTCTGAAGTTATTTCTGAACAAACACTCCACTTTTGCCACAGATACAGGGCTCAGGCCATTTATTTTCTGTGTGCAGAGTACTTGAATTTTATGGGGTTAGAGGGGAGTAAAATGGGTTCATTAACTCCTCAGTTCTTCTGTGCTATATAAATTGAGTTTAGACTTCTGTCAGCACGCTTTTGGATTACAATTTCTGAGTCGAGGCTGTGACTGATAAATGGGGACGTGCTCAGGGAGGGCTTGTTGTGCTGCTGACACGTGAGACAGTGCCAAGGGGATTGGGTCAATGGGCACAGAGCTCAGCAAGGCTCTCCTCATACTGTTCATGTGGAAACGATGTACTCGCACCTCAGCTGTCTGGCCTCACTGTCTCCTATAGGCAAAGGGGACAAAGTCCATGTGCTGAAAGGGTTGATTGACGCTTGGCTCAGGACTGCCAAAAGAGAATTATTAAAGGCATCTTCTGAAGGAGATGAACACTTGAAAATGGAAAAATCAATATACTCAGAGACCTTTTTCCATTTGGTGACATATGGAAGCTAAGTGTAGTAATTTTTCTCCTTTTTTGTACAATCTCAATGCAACTTCTGGAGGTACGTGGGAATTTTTCCTGGCTTTCTTCTTCTTCATAACCCTGTGGTTGGTTAAAGCAGTGTAACGGCAGGAGTAATTCACTTTGTACACTCTAAATAAGGGCACGTTCTGATACCCTTAAATTCAGTAAGACCGAAGTCCCAAAGCTGTTCAACCCAATTTCATAACCTTGCACACCCATGCGACATAATAAAGTCCACAGAGTTACCTTGGTTTAGTTCATCTGAGAGTCTGTTCCTGTGCATCTGCTGTATCTCCTGCCCATGTAGAATATATTTTAACTTAGTGGCACTGGGATTATATGTTGTGACTGCAGGCAAATCCACACTTTCAGAAAGCAGAGCATAGTAGATACTGGGGTGTATGACAAAGTGCATGCCAGTTCAAATTTTTAAAAAATGTGAAACACTTTGTAAGGGGAAAAAATAATAACATGCATCCATTTTTCTTTCCTTTGGCCAAGGCTAAAACTATTCTCCTGTGAATTTGCTTCCCCTGACTCATTAGCTTTCTATATTTTTTCCTTCCAGTTGACTAAATTATGCCGGTTGGATTGTAAATCTATTAAAAATGATTACTGAGCAGTGAAGCCTATGAGGAGGTTGAGCCAAAAAGCAGAAATATAGTACATAAACTACTTGGAAATCTCCTTAAGATAAATGGGAAAAATTTGGAGAATTTATCATGGTTGAATGCTAAACAACTGAAGTTCTTGGAAGGAGTAAGACAATTGGATATAAGACAATTGGAATAAGACAATTTGGACAGTAAATACAACCTCTTAAAAATCTTGAAGGAATGCAGTGGTTACGTAAACACCTTTATGGAAAATGTGTTCAACCTCTAACCTTCTGTGATTTTGTGATACTGTGGAAAGGCAGAACTAAAAGCTGTAGTATCCTCACATGAAATCGTACCAGTGACCTCTGATAGGAGGAAGAGAAGTAACAGAAGAACGTTCACTGGTATTATACAGGCATCACCTTTGGATTTTATTCAAAGCACTCCCAAGTGTTCACTGTTTTTACATGAGTTGAGGGGTCTCTTCCTCAGCCAGGCTAAAAGGGTAGAGTTGTTTTCAAATAAATGGAATAGTATTTATATGCAGTACCTGTTCCTTATGATGGTGTAGATAAATGGTTTATTACAGCTCAGCATTGCAATGATAGCAGAACTGGTGTGAAAGCAAAATTTTGTGGAAGACTCCATATGATTAAATCGAATGCATTTGTCTACCATGTTTTCCCAAGTTTCTGAAGCCTTCAGGTACCACAACTAAAACTGTATTTACTAAGGTGTTACTTTACTGAGATATTTAATTTTGTAAGAAAGAAGTGTAGGATCTTCTTCACTCTTTATGCAAATAGAATCTTATCTATTCCCAATTGGTGTTATTTTACTAAGATACTAACTTTTATAAGAAAGAAGTGTGGGATCTTCTTCACTGTTTATCCAAATAGTACCTGATCTATTCCCAATTACTTTCACAGTTTATCTGTTGGTTTATAGTTCAGCTTGATTTACAAGATACTGTACATTGATGCTCAGTCAAGCTTTCTGTGTTTTCACTTTGACTGTCTTAACTGTTGGACATTACAGAAGTCACAGTTTCATTTGAAAGAATGCTTGTTTGCTGAAATAGTGAAACTTGCCTGAATATGGAAGGCAGTGACTGGGAAGTGAGTCTTGAGCTCAAAACAATTTATATACTTTGTGAATATTTGAATGTAACTCCTTCATCCGTTGAGCAGAACAGAAAAAAATGCCTAATTGGACCTGTCAGCCAGAATTTCAGATATTGGAATACTCTCTATAAGCTGCTTGTGAATAATAAATAGGATAAGAATTAGTTAGAACTTTGGAAATAAGTAATGAATTTGTAGTGTGATAAATTTGCTGCACTTGCAGCTCTTCTGTGAAGTAGTGTACCCACAAATGCAGTTGTTATCCCGGTTTGGATCTTACTTGCACAATTTTACTGTATGTTAGTGGAATTTTAACATGATCTTGGAAGTAACATTGTCAGATTAGCCCAAACAAACAGTAGAAAAATGTAGGACTGTTCTTTTCAGTGAAGCTGCTACAGGCTCATAGGAGTATGAGTAATATAAGATAGATTTGTTTTTCACTCAGCTGATGCTATTTTCAGAATGTAAAGTTTCTAGAATCAGCAGTAAAAGCGTTGGCACTAATTATAACAAATGTGTAACTGTATTGCACAAAGCATTTAAGCACTGTGTAGTCTGAGATACTCAGTTTTACATGTTTTGAAAGCTTTTTTTTTTAAAATGTAATGATAGTATAGTATTTTTAAAACATACTGAGCCTTTTTCAGGAAAGATGTAAAATTAGAGTAAATTGATGTCAGTGAGACTGTATTGGTTTAAAACAAAATGTAAAAAGTCACTTTTCAGATCATCTTCTATATTTTAAAGGTTACTTGCTTTGTGGATTTATGTCTTCAGATGTGCTTAATCACTCTGTTGTATTCATTCTCTCAATTTTAAAGTACTTAGATATGCTTAAGCTTCATCTGTGCCTAAGCACTTTGCAAAAAAGAGGCTGAATTGTCACTGTGGCTTTTCAGGAGTGGTTAGCAGCATAAATGTAAAAATGTCTGTTTGCAAGATGTGCATGACTTCTACAGGAAATTCTCCATTGTTTGGAGTCTCTCTCTGTCTACATATATGTGTGTGAGGACTAGAAAAACAAACAGGCAACTTTTAAAAATCTTATTCGTACAGGCAGAACATTATCCTGAGGAAAATAGACATGTTTAGTTTCAGAGGTTTTCCATAGATGAACTTACTTAAATGCAACTTTAAATATTGACTGCTTGGCTGTACATATCAAAGAGCTTTTTTTTTTTTTTCAAGTGGACACCAGGGGCAGCCTAAAAATAAAACTGACTCAGTTGCTTTGCGTCTTTTCTCTTTTTTGAGTTAATACTCACCCTACAGCCAAATGAGTCAGTTTCATTTTCTCCATGTACAGCTGGTGTGATGGAAAGAAATGGTCTTTTTAAATAGCTATGACAGTCATAGTTATTGCAAAAGGGTGAACAGAAGAGGAAAAATTAAAGAAATTAATTGGGAAAAAGTCTATGCCAATGATGACTAGTCGTGTGATAACTTACAGTAACGAGAAGATTACTTAAAACATGACATGAAAGCCATGTATTTAAAAAAACTCATAGTGACAGTGCCCTACATTCTGTCCTTGCCCTACATTATACTGGATGATGGCTGGGAGAACTCCAGTCTATGAATTCACTATTAAAATTAATTTTAAAAAACCTCTTACTTAGCAGACTTAACATCAAATCTTTTACACTTTTTGAAATGCTGAGAGATGAGAAAAACCTGTTTTACAAATATACAAATCATATAAGAATGGAAATTATTGCTGTGCAGGGTTTTACTTTTTGGTTTTAAGATCAGGAGGTTTACTTGTATCCTGAGGATGCTGTATTCCTATATTTACCCAGTCGTCTCCATAATGACTTCATCAATTACAAGGATCACACCTAATTTTTACAGATCAGAAAATACCTTGTTCAGTCAGAATGGCATCTAATTTTCCCATATGCTTTTAAACTGCACAGTTAACTAAGATCTTGAGTCTCTGTTGAGTTCCCACCAGTATCCTGAGTTTCTCCTGCTCATTATCTTAGTAAAACGTGTTTTACATGATTGTCCAAGGGACAAGGGGAAAATAATTGCCCATAAAAGAGAACTTTTTTTAAAAATAGTGGATGTTCATACTGTTTATTTTGAGGGAAAAAAAAAAGCTATAATCACCAATAAAGAATTAAATTATTTAGAAAAGATCTTCAGTAAAATTCTAAATTCACTCTGAAGTATTGCAAAAGTCATGGAAAGAAGGTCTGCCCTTTGATTCTTTCACTGTTTGTTCTCTTTTTCTTCTATGCCCTTTTCTTCTTGTCTCCCCAGAGGCCTTTTCTTACAGTGTGACAGTGACATTGTGTGTATCGCAAAAAAGCAAATACGGTATTTCAGTTGTAACCTTAGCTCCCACTGCCCACACAGATTCATGAACTCTCTTCCCTGAACCTTGCGTGCTCGTAACTGGAAATCTTGGAAGGACAAGTAAGACAGTAAAGCAAGTTACGTACCGTATTGAGCTTCTATTATTCCTCTTCTTAAAAGGTGACAAAAAGAAATTTTACCTCGAACAACAGATTAGAGAGTTGAAATGGTCCCTGCCAGGTTCCTACTCTTGTTTCCTGGAGAAATGTTCTGAGAAAGATTTTACTTTTACTCTCTCTGTCACCTTCTCACCTAGGCTCCCTAAGTTCCGATGCCAGTCACAGGCACAAGTGTGGAGATCTCTCTTCACTGAAGTAGATTATGAAATGATAGATCTGCTGAATAGGAGATACCGTACTGAAGTTGTTGAACAGGAAACATGAAGCTCAGCTATGACCAAGCGCACTTCTGTGGATGGACTTGGCTCCGTGTCTTCATAGGGCTTTAGATTCCCTAGCAGTACGTCTAATGGAAGAGAAGAATAAACACGAGAACTGAGCTCACTTTTCTACAGAGCATTGATCTGGAGCACCTTTTTTGGGTTTACCACTGTTGTGTGAGGCTGCTAGAATGCACTCTAGTAGTGGACTGACAAGCAGCAGTGGTCAGCCACAGTGTCATCACTTCACTGTGCAAAAACTTGCTATGTCTGATTATTGCAGATCAGTTTGGTATCAAACAACTTGCTATTCAGGGCAACTCAAATACAAATCTAATCTGCAAAATACGTTTACTGTAACGTCCTGGGAACCTTCTCAATGCCCAACACCTACTGCTTTCCTGTTGTGCATAGTCAGAGTTTCCAAAATAAATGGTTCTCCTAAGTGGGCATATTAATGGTTTCCTAGTGCCAATGCAAATACTTCAGCTTCAGAGGCCTTTTCCAACTTTGCAGAAAATACTTTCACAAAATGGAGTGTGCAGAGCTGAGGTGTTGTATGATACAGAAGTACCTGGAACCATGGAAGTCTACTCTTGGAATGGATAAATAGAGCATGACCACTGTGGATTGTGATGAGGTGGTTCTTTGTTATTTTGTGAGACTGGATGTACCACTTTCTTTCTGGGCTATGATCCTGTTTACTAGGCATTTAAGCATTGGAAAGAAATGCTATAAGCATGAATGCAAACTGTCACAGCAAAATGTTGGAGTCCTGAAAGTGAAACTAGAAACTTAATTACCTTCATGCTGAAGGCAAAGCCTATTGAAAAAAATCACATAATATAGCCATATTAACACGTGGTTATTAATAGAAATAGATAATACAGTCGTACTGTTTCTAAGCTATTTTCAAACGGGTCTTTCTCCAGTTCCTGGCTGCATGACTTTGAAAGAGCTTGTAAATAGGTGCCCATATTGTATAGTCTTACTTGCTGCTGTCACTGGACGGTTTGGTTGTAACCTTCTGACTTTTTGAAAAACAGCAAAAAAAAAAAAAAAAAGGCTCTCACATCTGTGTCTGTAGTTCTACATTGTGTCCCCCTCCAGGGCCATCACAGCCTTGTCCATTGAGAAGTGCTCCACAGAACCCTTCCTCTAAAACTCTTTGCAGTCCTCGACCAGCATGAGTTCAGTTTTTCATGCAACAAAGCTTTTTTGCTTATCTCAAAATTCCTCTGTTTATTTTATGGATGATGGGTCTATGAACAAACTGTAGCTGATAAGGAAAATGTAGAAAGCCAAGATGCTTACTGTCCTAGTTCTAGTCTGCTGTGTTTCCATTCCTACACATCTGAAAAATGTTGGTGCCTTCTATCACATAGTGACGGTGACAAAGTTCACTTCCAAGAGACCCTTTTCTGCTTTCCCTCTGGGATGGTGAGTGGCTTCCTGAGTATCCTCAGCGCTGCTGCTCTATGGCAAAGACAGGTGTGGGTGGGCAGCTGGCTCCAGTGTGGAGGGGAGCAGCCCCTGGGTGGGTAACTGCAGGGGTGTGCTTTCAGCTGGGTGCTCCTGGAAGGCCTCCATGGGAGATGTTATCCCTCATGCGAGTCAGCACCAAATCCAGGCAGAGGGTGGGGAACAAGGGACATGCTCTGTTTTGTCCTTCAGTGGCACTGCTTCTGCCGGCTGTTACGGAGGTAGGATGGTCCTGGGAAAGCTACTTATTCTTGCAGGATTCACACCAAACTGAACTGCTGTCTTTGACTACAATTACCTTTTTTTATTATGCAGTGCTTGCTCCAGAGCTGTAAACATTTTTAAATCCTTTCAGACACGTACCTCATTAAATCACTTCACTAAAAGCTGAATGCAGCCAATAGCTGGTTTTCAGTTGTTTTTGCTCTCTTTACTTGTGCTTCAAAAATTGCATATTGGATGCAATCTGTTTTAAGTTTTAACCTATATGGGGTATGCTAGATTTTAAACTGCTCAACTTGCTTAACCAGGAGGGTAAGAGAAGAGAAAGGAGAATGAATGTGAACAGTAGAGCAGGCACGAAGACAACAAAGTTAGCTGACTTCTGGAATTGCCACTGGAATGTTGTGGAATTTCATACAGATGGAAAATAGAAGTTGAAAAGTGTAAAATTTCCAGTGTGGGTGCCATTTTGAGTAGGCTGTGTGGGTGGAGAATGGTGCTAAATGCCAAGCAGGCGAGTAGAATTCAAAGTCTCTTTCCAGCTAGTAACAAAAAGCTAGCAATGGGAGAAAAAAAATTAATGGTTGTTTAAATATCTCAATGTAGCTGTTTTGTAATAAATCACTAGTAGTTATTGCTGAAGCTCAGCTCATCAATATTTGCTGCTTTCTTGTCTGTAGAGTTCTTTTCCACAGTAGTTTCAGTATGATTTTTATGGTACCTCTATTTAATATCTTCCTATATGTAGTTAGATGGTTCATGTGGATATTAAATCTTTTTTTGGTCAGACTATGTGACAGATAGCAGGTCAAAAGTTGGTTTGAGCATTCTGGTTAGCTGTCATTCTTCAGTATGAAAGTAGCATTACTTCTAAGAACACCACTTGTGACTGGCTGCCAGCTGGAATTAACTCCATTGACCACCACTCTTCGGGCCCATCCATCCATCCAGTGCTTTATCCAGCAGATCCTTAGGGCTTAGTGTTGGGACCATTTCTGTTTAACATCTTTATTGATGATCTTGATAAGGACATGGAGTGCATCATCAGTAAGTTTGCAGATGACACCAAGTTAGGTGGGACTGTTGATCTGCATGAGAGTAAGGAGGGTCTACAGAGAGACTTGGATAGGTTAGATTGATGGGACAATGTTAATAGTATGAGATGGCTGGATGTTGTGTTGAGGGGCATGTTTAGTAGGTTGATGGGGCTGGGACAAAG